>NC_044369.1:592500-892500 GCF_007364275.1 Archocentrus centrarchus | reverse complement strand
CACACACACACACACACACACACACACACAGCCACACCTGTTGTAGTCTTCTCTATTCTGAGAGCATCCAAATATGGTCAGAGACACACTCACAGTTTTCACACAGTTAAACGTTAATACCTGCACATTAATATAAATTAGTTTTAGTTTATCTGATTTATGTTTCCACTATTATGTCCCCTCCCACTCCCCCCACTGCAAAAACACATTAGGCTCCTCCCTCTACATTACGAGCCCAATCACAGCCCCTCCCCCTGAATTACAGCCTGTTGACTCAAGTGCTCATGGTGGTGTTTGTCTTTGAGTCTGTGCTCGGGCTGTTAAAAGCCTGGATGATCCAAACACGAACACGACCTTTGCTTTCAGTAACACGGCGACTCTGATTCAGCAGCTTCTGACTGTCAGCTGAAGTTTAAAATGTCAGCGTTAGATCTGAGTTTGTGTCACAGACATCTTTATTTTTTACACCTGAGCTCTCTTTATGGCTTCAAAATAAAATCATCCATTTCTAAAACCAGCAACAAGAAGGAGAAATGATTTTCTGAAAGGAAACGACTGTCAGGATGAACACAAACACAAAGCAGAGATACATTTTTGAGGTTGTTACTTTTGGAACACCTGATAACTGCAGGAAGAAAACCAAAAACAGCTGAAAAATAGGCCCAAAGTTTGCTGCATGTTTACGACCAGCGAAGCGAACAGTCTAACTAAACCGAAGTCAGCGGATCCACAAGAAGCAGGCTGTGGTGTGAACACCCACAAACTTTACAGATCACATATATCACACTCACACTGCACTGACCCATCAACATGATCCTTAAAGAAGGAAACACTGCTTTGATTACATGCAGGTATTTTTTGTCTAGTGTTCCAGTCATGCTATCTGAAAGTGTTGAAGGGCTGAATATAGACACACCAGCGGTGACACAGCCCTTTATCGTGTCATGGCAGCCATTACAGAAGCTCTTCGTGTCTTTTTCCATGGTGTACATTAAAGTTAGTCTACAAAAAGAAAACATCAGCAGAAGCATTTTATCATAAAGAACTACCAACAGACCCCATTAAAGCCTGAAACTGGGGAGAAGGAGTTTCACCCAAATTAGTCCACTCGTGGAAGTGGGTCTGAACACAGAGATAACCACAGCAAACACAAGGGAAACATTTCTGAGGAAGAGAGGCAAGAAAAGGAGTCTTACCGGGATCAGCCGAGTGAAGGAGGTGAAGAGACAGCAACAGGCAGAGGAAGAACAGGAGGAGGAGGGTCCTGTTCACGGGACAGCTGACCCCCAAAATAACACGCGAGGCTCAGCTCAGGGACGTGGAGCTGGGTGCACCACAGCCTGGGGGAGGGATTCCTGAGGGTCCTCAATGAAGTTAAAAGACATTGATCACTGATATTAGCCGGCAACCTGAAACATCCTGGCTCTGTTAAGGTTTAAAGGCACACACACACACACACACACACACACACACACACACACACACACACACACACACACACCGTTATGATATGAAACATAACTGATTTCATTCACTAACATTTGTGTAGAGATGATCTTATCCTGCACACAGCATGTGCAGAACAGCAGTCGCATTTATGAACGTTGTTCTTAGCGCTGCGGGTATGTTAGTGATTCTGAATCAGTGTAAACCAGGTTAAAGTCTGCAGCCACGCCCTCATTTCTCTATATAAGGAAACAAGTTTACCTCCAGGTGGAGCAGAGAAACTGTGATGATGTTCTAACAGTGAAGCCTGACTGAAGAAAGGTAAACAATCACATCTGAAGAGGAGGCAGAAAAGGCAAAAGTCTTTCCAGTTAAAAAAATAAAGAAAAATTTGGACATTAAAGTTGCTATTACAAAAAAAGTTAATATAAAAAGACAGTTGGAGGACATGGAGCAGCTGATCCTGTCAGCAAAGATGAAAAAAGGATCATGCGGACTCTCCAGCATCTGTGGGATCGTGTCAAGTCTGTGAGATCCACCAGTGGCAGAAGTCATTTTCAATGAACAATGATTCAAGATAAAGAGAATTAACACTGGAAGTGTTTATATTACATTTTTATATATATTCATTTGTAAATCTCAGCATTTTCTTGGATTATGGCGTTTTGGAAAACTGTAAATAATGACCAAAGAGAAATTAACAACAACAAAAAGCATAATTATGTTCAATACAAAAAGGAAATTAATTACTGCATTAAATAAAAGAGTTTAAATTCAATTAAATTCAATTCAATTTTATTTATATAGCGCCAAATCACAACAAACTGTCGCCTCAAGGCGCTTTGTATTGTGGGTAAAGACCCTACAATAATAAATAAAGGTGAGTAGTATGAATTGTGAACAACAGTATGAACAAAAACACTTTCAGTACTGCAATCAACCCAAAAGCATAATTATACAGTATCAATGCATTCTTTAGGCTTACCAGCTGGTGGCAGCAGTGAGCCATCAGGCTGCTTCAGTGGACCGTGTGCGTTTGTGTGTGTGTGTGCGTGTGTGTATTACATGTCGCGAGGACACACACACACACACACACACACACACACACACACACACACACACACACACACACACACACACACACACAGAGCTGTATTGGGGGCACAGACACACTGTGGCCTGGACCACGATGAGACTGAATCACAGCTGCCCTTAAATTCGTCTCCATTGCTACAGAACACAAAGACACAGGCCTCCTCACGGATTCACCGTTTTCTCTGCTCAGTCTCTTCTCACGTGATTTCTTTCAGTATCCAGCAGCTTCAGCACAACCTTCTTCAAATATTTGTGTAGATAATTTATTAAACTGATGCCTAAATGTCCTGAAGTGTTTCTGGATCTCCACAGTCCCACACTGAGTGCTGCTGCACAGCATCTCACACACACAGCAGCAGCTGAATGTAAATTAGAAGCTTTGTCTCATTTTTCCATGTTTGTAGTGAATGTGAGTTTGACTGTGAGTGATTGAAAGGGGAGCAGATGGGGGAAGCCCACTGAGCTACAGGGATTCTCCAAAAGCCAGAGCCATGAAATGTTTCAACCTTTCGCCTGTTTTTCCTTCCTGCTTAAAGCAGGTCTGGCAGCGAGTGTGCAGCGATTAACCCATCAGCAGCTCTCTGATAGGCTCTGATCTGGTCTCAAAGTGAAGTCCCGCTGAGCCCTCGCTGATTTTATTTCCAAACACATAAAGTTTCCCCGGAGTAATCAGCAGGTAACGGGCTGTTACACAGATCTCCTGACTGCCTGATGCTGCTCTCCATGAAGGAAGCAGCTGGATGTTTTGGTTGGATCATCTTCTTTTTCTTTTATCTGATTTTTACTCAGTCTTCTGCTTGATTTGAATTTTTGTTTAATTTCTCATTTTTTTCCTTCCTTTTAAAAGCCAGCCACACTTTCTTGGGAGCCTTATTTGAAATCAATGCAACTGAAATGCCATCAGGCCTACCCCCAGTGAGAACTGTCATATTCACAGTTACTCTCTTTTCCCTCATCCTAAATAAAAACAGCATCTTATAAATACAAGTGAACTCTTGTTTGTAGAGTCCTGTCATGGTCATAACTGGAAATGTGCGCCGTATGGATGTGACAGGAAAAACTAAAACCTCTGCAGGACCAAAGAAAACACAGACGTATACATTTGATTATTTGAGAAATGTGTTATTGCTGAGAATAAAGACTAAAGAATAAAGACCACAGTGTGTGAGTTTATTCTCCTCACTGGCCTGTTAATACTAACAATGAAAATGAATGGGGTCCACAGCAGCAGGAGACTTTACAGTATCAAACAAAATGTGACTTTCTGACCCACTGCAGCGCGTCGGTGAGAAAGCCTGAATCCCATTAATGCCAACGACACGAACCACCGGCCTCATCTATAACACACAGACTTTAATAAAACAACAAAAGGAAGAATTGTTTTAATCTACAAGGCTGACTGAGCACATTTTTAAGAGAAAACTGAAAATTAGAGGCAGAAATGTTCGTCTCATCCTTCACTGAGCTCACCTTCGGTCCAGTCATGCTTCCTGAAATGCCACGAGGCTCACGAGAGAGCGCTGAGACAGGCTGATATTACAATAATGGCTGCTTTATGATTGTATGTATAACTGTTGAATAATTTCATTTAAAAGGGTTTCATTATATCAGCATGTCTGCAAACACATTTGTGAGTCTGCGCATTAAGCCCTGAACAGGCTGCAGTAAACCGCTCTCATACTTCCTGTGTTACACAGTGACCTCTTCTCAGTGATGGAACAGGAAGCTGAATGAGGACGTGGCTGAAACACCTTAGCAGTAAATGCATCCTCACAGCTTAAAAACCATCCAGCAGCTGAGGTTAGGGTTAGGGTTAGGGTTACCCTAACCCATCTTTTTTCCTCCCAGTGATCTTCTATTTCATCTTCAACATTTTCTGCTCTTCTGTTCTCGCCCACTCGAATTTCCCTCTTCTATATTTGCCCATCAAGCTCATCCTCACAGACACTAATAATAAGAGGCTCTGTTATCAGTTTGCAGCATGAACATGTGGAATCTGAATGACTCAGTTTGCACAAGTAAAGATGAGATGTTATTTGATTATTAAACACATGCAGTGAAGCAGAATATAAAATACTGTGAGAGACCGTGCAGCAAAGATTCAGAATCAGAAAAATAATAAAAAGGCCACAAACAGAACTAAAATAAGAAACTTGACAAACAGTCAAATGTATGCTGCCATATGCTTTATTAGGTACAGCATTATTATTATTCCACCTTCTTCTCAGAGATGATGTCCGAGGATGAAAAAGCCACACAGAGGACCCTCAGCTCCCTCCGTGGGTGAAAGAACTGACAAGAAATAAACTCACATGTTTTCATCTGTTTGCCTCTCCTCATCTCCCAGCTGAAGTCTCATTATTAAACACACTCTGGGTGTGAAATCATGGCAGCACTGACTGAATGACGTGAATAAGCACTTGAAAGGATAAATACGAACCAGCTTCTAAAGAGCTGGGGACGATCTGGAAAATATTTATATCCTGTGTTTAACGAACAAATTAAAAGGTAAAAAAAAAAAATCTGTTCAGGGACTGCACCAGCTCTTCTTTCAGCAGCGCCCTGTAAGTGCTGGCCGAGGACACCGACTGCTTTTCCATTGTTACCTGATGCTGGATTTCTCCTTTGTTGGATTTTTGTTGGCCACATGCTCTTAGTGGGTAGCAGGACTGGACCTCAGGCACGCCGGTTCTGCAGGACTTTATTTTTTACTCCATAGCCCAGCATCACCTGGGAGGGACTTGATGGAAACATGGATCAGCACGCACGCTGCGTAGATGGATGGATGACCCATTTTACATCACATGGACTCCCACAGATCTGGACATCTTTGGGTTACCTCACAGCAGAGAGGCCTGGGCGGGAGCAGGGTGACACATCCCTGAAGCCCCTTCTTACAGTGGGAGGTAGTCCTGGCCACTAAACAATGCTCGGTGCTGGGATCTGAAATGCAGAGAACGAACCACATAAAGTAAACCGTTTCTCTCGTGCTTCTCTCCACGTGTCCCACCTTCCTGTATCACCAAAGCTGCTCACGTCACACAGACGTCCCTGCAGTCAAACCTGCTGGCATGTCTAAGTTACACTCGTGTCCTTTGGTCAGTGATGGCATTGGTGAGATGAAGCCGTCCAGCTCATTACTAAACTAAAACCTCCTCCAACCTTAACACTCGGTTTGTCAGTCTGTAGAATTCTGCCAGCGTGCCAAAGCATCAATGCCAAAAAAACACAAATTATGCCTAAAAATGAGATGCTCACAACATCTGACAAATATGCATTTGCTGACAGACTTGGGTGGAAACATACTGCATACAGACTAAGTGTCCAATTCCCCACACTCAGATCCTAATAACAAGCGTTTTGGCATTACATTTGAACCAACTGGGAGTGTTTTCTTGTTCAACATGCAGGATTAATGATGAAGTGCATGTTCGCCTAAACCATAATCTTTTACTAAATGAGTAGTTTTTGGTGCTGTAGCTGAGCCAGGCAGCAAAAGCAAACAACAAACTGAGTGAAAGAAGAAAAAAATCAAGAGAACAAAGACAAAATGTTCAAATGAGGATGAGTTCCTCCAATAAACCTGTGACTCCACGTTCTGTCCAGTCTTCTTTGAACAGAACGCACCACAATTGACGACTCTCTCCATAACAGCTCCACCCGTTACATACAAATAGAAGTATATTTAAAACATGTTCAAAGGCCTGTTCCTGCACGTTAAGGTAAGAAAGCAAAAATAATCATTTTTCCCTCGGCAGGCAGAAGGCTGAGCTCTTTAAAGCCTGGCATACACAGCAAATAATGGTGCCCCAGCTCTGCAGTGGGGGGTGGGGGGGGTCCATCTACCATGGGATGGGGGGGCTCACGAACTGCACATATGGCAGCAATGGTGCACACTGAACAAAGTGTTCATGGAAAAACTTGAATCCTCTTTCAAAGACGCACACATCGTCCTCAACGTATGTGAGTGTGTTTCTTCAGGTAACCGTGGATACAGACCCCCCCCCCCCCCCCCCCCCCACACACACACACACACACACATGGTGAGACTCTTATTATTTCTGTTTGCTTGAAATCATTTTAAACTGTAAGCGCAGTAACAACAGCTGAGACACACACACAATCGATACTGTGGATGGAGATTAATGGAAACTGAGGTCACTAAGATTTTTAATCTTTCAGGTTAAACAAAGGTAAAAACATAAATCCATACATTTTCTATCCCAGCTGGTTAAAATAATTAAAAGGACTCAGAAGAACAAACGAAGAAGAGAGGAACGGGAACAGGATGAAGTGAAGCTAACAGAAGGACAAAAGGCTCAATGACACGAGCAGTGACGCAGCGGTAAAGATGAACGATGGCTCCGAGGACGCGCTGTCTTCAGCGGGCCGAGGCGGGGCCACCTCATCAGCAGTAATACCATCGAGAGGTTTGATTAAGAAGCCACTCGCAGAAGCAATCAAAGAAATGCGACATCGCGGATGTTCCCTCTCAACTGTGCTGACTTCACCTCAGTGATGGATTATTTCCAATGCTGTCCATGCACATGTTTGTGCTTCTAGAGATGGCTTTTGATGATTGATCATTTATAATAAAAGTGGGATGCCAGCACTAACCCCAGCTCATAGTCATACTCTTCATATTGCCTGTGGAAAGAAATCAACCACCAACCGCTCTGATGTGTTTTATGTGACTTGTTCTATTTTTTATGAGTCTGGAATAAAGATTGATTCATTTATTTGGTGAATTCACTTCATGGCTAAGGACAGTGCACAATATCACGCCTGAACTCTTTCAGGTGGGGATATAAAAACGATTATTTGGAGACGTTTTCTGTCAGAGGTTTGAATCTTCAAAGAAAGTATTTTCACAGCCTCACAGGTGTTTTTATATTCTGCTCTAAATTTGAACATCTTTGCTCAAGGCAAAAATCAACATTTAAATCCAGGATTTTCAGCGAGTGCAGCGCGTAGAGCCAAGAACACAGCAGGACCGTGTTTGCTGAAAAGTTTGTGCCACAGCCTTAATTCTTTATCCATGTCGATGAAAAAAATAGAAACCCTCAGCTGTGATCACGATCAGGCGAGCAGCAGACTACTGTTTGCTCTCCCTTTTGTCTTTTTTTCATGAATTTTCTTATAATTAGTTAATATTCTGTTAAAATTAATTAAGTTAAAATATTTACCCCCCCTCCCCCAAAAATCAATAAATAACAGGATATCAAATTATAGGAAAATTTTATTAAATTGGGTGTAACAGGAGAGGATGACAGGCAGATGATCTACTGTGGTGACTGCTAAAGGATATTTCCTAATCTATTATTGCTTTCATGATTTATTATATTGATTCACTTTGGGGTGTTACCTATTCTGTGCAACACTGCAGTTTTTATCTATTTATGTAACATTTATCATGTTCTTCACTTGCAAATCACATAATTTTGCGAGTCAGTGGTAAATGACCTTCTGGACACACAAATGTTGCACCCAAGAATTTCAAGTACTAACTGTGAGACCATCAGTGTGTCACTAATAATCAAAGTAGCAGACGCTGACTGATCATCATTTCATCAGCTGTTATGTGAAACCCACAGACAGCATTTGACAAAACTGAAAAACTCCTGCAGGTCCACATGTGAACAGACGGCCATCTTCTTTGTGCTGGATGGATCTTTTAAGGAAGCACCTGAGAAGATTGTAAAATTATCAGTAACAGCTGATGATGGGCAGATTTTCTTTTCTTGGGTTTCATCCTGAGAAACTGAATTCATCTCCTTTCAGAAAACGGGTGCATAAAATTTCTGGCTTCATCAATTTGTTAGAATGACAGCATTTTATTATTTGGACATACCGTAGAAATCGCCTAAGTTGGATAGCAATAGATAGCAAAACGGCAGTAAGACTGAGTTTGTCTATCAGCTATCAGTTTGTTATTGAATTGGGTCAAGAGTGCCATTATATGCAATCCATTTGCCAGTTAACTGCAATACAATTCCTGAAAATCTCAAATCTATTGCTGTGTACATACACAGAAATTCACAGGAACTCTTTACATTCAGAGTCCAGCCACAGTCTAAGACTGGAAGCAGAAATCACTCCACTAAAAGTGATGTAGTTGCTGCAGGAAAGCAATCTAATGCAACAGGTGCTTGGCAACCTTGGTTTCATACAGGAGAATAAGCAGAACTCAACAAGCTGGAAACTCTGAGACCCCACCTCAAAGACACATTCAGATGATTGTGCCCATCAGAGCACACTGACTCATACTGACTGTGACATCTGTCTGCATTTATAAATGAAATGGTATCTCTGCAAACAGTGTGAACCAGACTGTGACTGTTTGGAGCATCCTACAGTGCGATTCTGGTCACTCAGATGTTGAGGGTGTCGCATGCTCAACCTCAGCGTTGTTGTAGTATTTGGTCACTGTAACTATTTATATAGCATCATATCACAACAGTCACCTCAAGGCTAAACTGCTTGCAGTTGGCTGTGGAAAAACTCTGATTTTTCCTAGTGGTAAGGAGGCTGCAGTCCTATTTATACTTGAGTGTGACTGAGCCACGAGCACGGGCTGCTGCTGCTGAGGGGAAACTACCCCTGCCCCCTTCACACAGGATCGGAAACATCTTCATTCTCAATTGTGCATAAAACACAGCTGACAGGGTAAAACTTGTTCTTATTACAAATTATGCCCAGAACTGTGAATATTATGACTTTTATCATTTAAGTGATCTGAACACTTAGGCGTACGAGACGTGCCGCTATAATCTTGCGCATATACGTCCATTAAACAGCTGCCAAGTTGAAAGTGATAACTGTTACCAGATCTTATTTAAGTCATAACACCAAAAGCTTTAAGTGAAAATGACTGTAAGGCTCATTCAGACATGACGCTGACATGTTCAGAGCTGTCAGTTAAACAGACAGGAATGGATGCCAAAAAGGCTTAATTAGAAGCAGGGCAGAATGGAGGATAAAAATGAAAGCGAAGTGCTTCTTCCCCCTGTTCCCTCGTGGATCTTTTAATTTTCTCCTTAACACCTGCTTCGCAGCTTTTAGTGCAGATTGTAGATCTGGGGCACTGCATATGTCATGAAGGGAATTAATTTTCTCATTTTTCTTCCCCACCTCAGAGGCCCTCTCTCTGGACCCTTCACCGTGACTCTGTTTTCTCCACTAAACTGAAGTGTTAAATAAATTAGGAGCTGTTGTCCCTCGACAGCAGCTCCTGTGTCTGGACTGGTGAACCACAGTAAACCAACCTGTGCTTTTGTCCACACTCTCACAGTGATGCCTCACTCTTCATCGGGTTAGACTGACTTTTTTTTTAATTTTATTGATTATCTATATAAATGGTGCTGTGATAACTAAATGAGCCTGTGTTTGGCTTTTGCTACAGAAGATAATGAGGTGATAGATCTGTGACTGATGAGGACGCTCCAGCTGGTAAACAAAGAAACAGATGAACAAAGAGTGAAAACCACAGAGACAGGAAACCCACTCATGGCCACATTCACACCTACGGCCAACTCACAATCGCCAGTTAACCCCCCGCATGCCTTTGGACTGTGGGAGAACATGCAAACTCCACACAATGACTCCACACTGGATTTGAACCTGGGACCTTCTTGCTGTGAGGTACAATGGTGGTGCAGTAGTTAGCGTTGTTCTCTCACTACACACACTATATACAGAGTATAGTCTATTATTACCTCAGAGGTGTCAGTATATAATATTACTGTGTTAAAGGCACTTTTAACTGGTTTTATGCATGAGTTAAGGTGCTCTTGCGTAAAAGTTCACTTCAAAAACACCTTTTTAACATGTTCTGTAAAATGAAATAATTCCTTCTGTTTTACCCAGAATAAGTGGTGATGTTAAATCTTTTAGTTTTTGTTTTTTTTTTCCAGCTTGTGGCATTCCTCAGGGAATCATACTGGGTCCTCTGCTCTAACCACAAATGGAAAAAAAAAAACCACTTCATTTAGACAAACCCTTTGGTTCTCTTAGTCTAAACCCAATTTCAAGAATGAGATGCAAACACAGAAATTACTGTTCAGACTTTACCTAAACTGTTGACTGACACAGAATCTGACTCTGGAAAAAAGATTGTGCAAGTGTCGGTGTATAACCTGCATGTGTGAGCCATCATGATGTCGTTGCAGAAAACTAAAGCGATTAAACTAAAGTGACACAAATTATTAAGAGGCTATGCAACTGCACCACTGTCCTCTGCTTTCTCTATTTTAGATACTAACTGCAGTAAGAAATACATCAGTACTAACTGGACTGATTCTGATTCTAGACATCAAACAACAGCAGGACAGTAAAAAAATGATACTTTATCACATCGAGTATTTGGTAGTGTGTAGTTTGATCCAACAGCTTACTGCTCCAGTACTACTTTGCAAAAATATAAAAAAATATCTGATAATGATTATCACCTAAAAGAATACACCCTCAGGTGAGCACAAGGTTTTCTTTTGTTGTTTTAGCTCATTTAAAATTATTTTTCAGTTGTTTGCAGGACTGCATCACTATGTCCAAATTATTTTAACCTTCTGCCTCACATTGATGAAACATCCACCTAACAGGTGCAGATTGGAGCCTTATCTTAAGTATGAACACTTGCTGTTAATTCCATTGTGCTGAGGCTTTTGGATTCAGCATCAACAGCAGAACAAACAGGCAAAAAAGTCTGACAGCTTTTTCAATGAAACATAATCACAGTCACTCAGGTCTGTTGTGTAATCCAGACAAATGTCAGCACATTTCTTCCAGCACTCTGAATCTAGAAGTTCCCGTCATTTAAACAGCTTTGCTCTATATGTGATCAGAAGTAGAGGGCTTACATATTAGTGCAGAATTGTATTGCAACTTTACATGAATTGGCCAGCATCACTTTGAAGGTGAAACATTAAATATTATCATGTCACGTCTAGTTTACTTTTATATTCTGGGATACATGAAACTGATTAAAGCCTTTTCTTTGGTGATCTGGACAGACTGCATGAGAATAACTACCCACAGATTTATAAGCAATGAACATTTTGACCCTGGCTAAAAGTCTGACTCTTGGTGTGAAAATCTAATTTTTATTGTAAGAACTTTGAGAGCTGAAAAAAAGAAAACAATGAAGACTGATGATGGTTTGAGGCTGGACCAGAATGAAAGGTGAGGAAAGGAACGCTGAAAGCAGAACAACCACAGCTGGTTGATGGTACCTTGGCAAAGGGGAACAAGGGAAGAACTCCCTTTAAACAGACTCTCTCTATAGAACAGATAAATGTACAGACTCTCTCTATAGAACAGATAAATGTACAGAACGGACATGTATAAATGGCATATGGAAACATGAAACTAAAACAAGGGAATGGAAGTTTTTTAATCATCAGGGGTGGGACTTTAACGCGTTCATTCTGATTAATTAATTACGGGGAAAATAACGAATTAAAAGTTTTAACGCATTTTAATCACACTTTGCACTGTGGAACGTTTCTCAGTGCACAAGTTCCCGGCATACAGATTATATCGACGCACGATGTCAAAAATTCAGCGGCCCTGTACTGGTAACAGAATTTCTAAATCTTTATACCCCTAAATTATTATCAAAAATATATAAGTTATTATTAAAAATTAATGATTCAATATCCCTCCCAACTACAAAATGGGAGCGAGATCTTTCCATTAACCCAGAGGAAAACTTCTGGACACAGATATGTTTAAACACTTTCAAAATGACTAAAAGTCCGAATTTACAACTTATACAATACAAAACTCTCCATAGAATACATTATACAGGACACAGGATGTTCCAAATGGGCCTCAGAGACACAAATATATGCACCCACTGTTCAGGCAACCATACTGAAAACTATATGCATGCAGTTTGGTCTTGTACACCTGTTCAGAGGTTCTGGCAGAGGATATGTGAGGAATTATCCACATGTTTTAATTGCGATATTCCAACATCACCAAAACTGTGCATTCTAGGTGATTTAAGTGAATTAAACATGGAAACAAATATATCACACATAGTTCTTACTACCTTATGCATCGCTAAGAAAACTATCCTCATGAATTGGAAATCAAAAAATGATTTATGCGTTACTCACTATAAGAATCTACTTTTAGACCACATTAGTCTGGAAAGAATGTCTGCCACCTCTAAAAATCAACTGGCAAAATTTGAATCTCTCTGGTCCCCACTGATCAGCTCCATCGCATGCTGGGGGTGACGAGCTGTGGTCTAGTTTCACGGCGCACCCGGTAGGTGGCTGGGGGTGGGCCGGGGGGACCTGGGTGTCTGATGGCTCTGGCCTGGAGGCGGTGGCTACCGTTTTGTGGTTTCTGTGTCCGGGCCCTGGTTGTTGGTGGTGGGGACTTGGATGGTGCTCTTATGGTCGTGGGGTGTGGGGCTCGGGGTCCCGTGGTGGCGGTGCTGGCCCCGTCCGGGTGGCCGGCTTCCTCTGTGGGGGGCGGGGTGCGGGGGTCGGGGCCCTGGTGCCCGGTGTTGCCCGTTTCCTGGCTGGGCCGCTCCCTGCGCTGGAGGGGTCTGTGCCCCCTTGGGCGCGCCGCCATGTGGGGTGGGTTGGCTGTGTCGGGGTGTCTGGCTGGCATTCCGGGATTCTGGGTGCCCTCCCCCATGGGGTGGTGGGGCGCTCAGGTGAGGGAGCAGCAGTTGCCCCACACGGGGCCGGTTGGCTCTAACTCAGGACCACTGTGTGCGTGTGTGTGTATGTGTGAGTATGTGTGTGTCTGTGTGTGTGTGTGCGTGTGTGTGCGTGCGTGCGTGTGTATGTGTGCGTACGTGCGTGTGTGTGTGTGTGCGATATTTGTTGTCCTTTGTATGCATGTGGGGTGTGTGTTGTGTCCTGTTCGCAGTGGGGGCAGTGGGTGCCGGCCTGGAGTACGGTGGCGTCCTGGGGGTGCGGTCACTTCAGGCCCTGGACCTGCCTTCCCTGGGCTGCGGGGGGGTGTAGGGAACTGGGGTGCCTAGTGAGCCAGTAGCTAGCTGGCTCTCTTCCTCCGGGGGGTAGTCCTCTGCCTCCCGGTCATATTTATCCGGGCCCCTCCCCTCCTCCCACTCAGTTTAACATCACATTATGCACACATAGGTTCTCGGGGGAGGGGGGCTCGTGCTGCAGTGAGTAGGGCCATCACCTCGGCTCTGCTCGCTGTGCTGCGTGATGTCCCACTCCTCCTTTTTTTAATTGCATTATACAGCTCACAACACATCATAGTACATATAGGGCCTTGGGGGGCAGGTGTGTCACACAGTGGTTAGTGGGTGGCACTGCTGAGGTGGCCCCACTTGTCTGTTCACTGCTGCCTGCACCTCAATTTTATTTACATTTTAGACATTGAGGGCCTTGGAGGGACAGTGTGGATGGGCGCTGTTATTCAGTGCTCATATTACATCTGTCCCTCCAATTTTAAAAGCACTGTAGTTTTCACACAGCCATACACATTCTTCTCAGTACATACATTCACATCACCCCCCCAACACGCTGAGTGGGAGGAGGGGGCGGGCGGGCCTTCTCACACCCCGGTTCCATGCACCCCGCCTGGGATGGGGACTGGCTCATTGTTCGGGGCTGGGTTGGCTGCTTCCCTGGGTTGCCGCTGGCTTGGTGCTGGTACCCGCTCTCCCACATTAGGTGTCCATGTATGTTACATGTGCGTATGCATGAGTGTGTGACTGGTGCATGCGAATGTGCGTGCGTGTGTATGTGCGTGTGTGTACATGAGGGAACGACTGGTACGTGTGTGTGTGTGTATGTGCGTGTGAGTGTGAGTGTGTATACATGTGTGTGACTGGTGCATGCGAATGTGCGTGCGTGTGTATGTGCGTGTGTGTACATGAGGGAATGACTGGTACGTGTGTGTGTGTGTGTGTACGTGCGTGCTTGTGAGAGTGTGTGTGTGTGGACAGCTGGGCCTGGGTTGGTGGCTTGCCAAGCCTTGGCACCTGTGGGACACGGAGGGTGGGAGTTACCCCTCCCCACCGCTCCACGCTGCTCCCCACTGGTCGTCACTGCCGCCCCTGGGGTGTGGGTGCCCGTGGGTCCCGGGGTGTGTGGCCGGATGTCTCGGCATGGTCTTTGGCCTGCTCCCTTGGCGGCCGTGGCCTGGGGGTGGCTTGGGCCTCTTTGGCGCGTGGGGGGGCTCTGCCGGGTGTCGGGCTGCTCTCGGGCGCTTGGGGCCTCGGGGGCCGCATGCCTGGCTCGTGCTGGGGGTGCCGGCCTGCTGGGGGGGGTGGGCTGCCCGTCGCCTCTGGCTCTCTGGACTCTAGCCCCTGGATTGTGGGGGTTCCGTCTGTAGCCTCCCTCCTTCCTCTTCTGGGGAGTGTACGCGGTTGCCATCGGGATGTGTGGCCACAAGGCTTCTGAGCTCCTGTGCTGTGGATGGCCTGGGTCCCCTGGGTCCTTCCCTATCTGCCTCTGGATCGCGGGGGGCATGGTTGCAGTTTCTCGCCCTCATTATCGAATACTTTGCATGACAAAGGCGCATACACACACATTACTACAAACAATAAACTTGTGTGTGTGTATGTGTGTATATGTAGGTGCATATGGGTGTGTGTATGGATGTGTGTGTGTGTGTGTGTGTGTGTGAGTATATCAACCCCTTTTATTTATTTATTTTTTTTTTTTCTCTCTATCTCCTTTCTTCCTCCCCCCCCCCCCCCTTTTCTCCCCCCCCACCTCTTGTTCTTGCCCCTTCCTTGTTGCCTGTCAGACTTGGCATGAATAACTAAATAAAAAGATAAATAAATAAAAATAAAATTGCAAACATTAACAAGAAGAGCCTATAGGAAACATATAGAGCTGTTCTTGTCAAAGCAAATATGTTTGGTACATCAGTGCATTCGGATCATCATTCCGATTGTGAAAGATGCCAGACATGACAGGCTAAAAAAAAAAAAAAAAAAAAAAAAAAAAAAATTCAGCGGCCGCATCGTTCGAAGGACCCGGCCCGCGTCCTTCACAGCCCACAAAGACCGCAAAGGCCGGAAGTGAGCGGCTAGCCTTCATATCAGCGTCACCTGCCCTCACCTCAGCATAGCTCATGTCGCCTAGCAACGGTGAGTGCGAAGCACAGCTGTGTAAGAACAGCTGGTTAAACGGAGAACGAACTTTTTCTCCTTTTTGTGGTTTAATTTTAATTCTTTTATTCAAAATAAGCTGTTAAAACAAGCATAACAACATCAAGGAATACAGCTGAGTGAATGATTAATTTCCAACTATATTAAGTGAGACATGTTGAATAAAACTATCCAGTTAGGATGCTTAACTTTAATTTCAGGTGTTTGCTTATCACAGGAGCACTTCCACCCTTCGTTGGTCTGTGTAGCAGACTGGTGGGAAAATAAACAACATTTTGAAGTTATGTATATTGATTCATTCATCAACCAAACTTAAATTAATATTTCTCATGTTAAATATTGAAATGTGATTAAAATGCGATTCATTTCGATTAATTACAAAGCTTCTAATTAATTTGATTAATTTTTTAATCGAGTCCCACCCCTAATTGTAATATTTAACACCGGAATATCTACAATCAGTAAGCAAAGGAAATCTTAAGAGACCTCTTTGAAAGACTGGCCAGACTATATCCTGCTAAAGATAAGTTATTTATAAAGCATTTTCACCTTTGAGAGAGCTGAAGGTGAAAAGCAGTTCAGGACAGAAGGAGGACCTTCAAGAGGTTTGACTTTCTAAGATAAAGAGCAGCCCTGATAAAGGATGACCCTCCACCACTTTTACTCCCAATAAATTTTCAGTTTGCATAATGCAATTCATTCCCATTTTTATTTTATATTATCAACTGAATTCTTTATTCAAATAATATTTTAATAAATAATGGGTCCAGATCAGGTCCCAGACCTCCACAAAGACTTCTCCATGACAACATTTTAACAAGGATTATGACATTCAAATTATGACATTTTCTCAGAATTTCTCCTAAAGGTTTGGTCTAAATTCTTGTAAAGATTAAACTTAATTATTGAGTATTTTAGCCCTTCAGAGAGTTTCCAAGGTGAAAAACTGTCAGGAGTGTGGAGAAAAGCCTTTAAGAGGTTTAAGAGTTTCATAAGGAGGGGAGAAAATGGCAGAAAGATGGAAAGTGGAGATGCTGCCAGAATGAATCAGAAAGATCAATTTTCCCCCACATGAGGAGTCAGTTTTTCTTCTTGTAAGACAGATGATTTATTTATTTAAATATTCAGATTCACTCAGATGTTCATTACATGAAAAGGTACTCATACTGATTACCCCATGCCTTAATAGAGACTAAATACCATGATTACATCTATCACTTGCTGTCTTTGATTAGCCAATGACAAATTTTGATAAATAACCCAAAGTGAGATCATCAGTCCTTTTCTAGTTCAGAGTTGTTCAGAGCATGTTCTTCAGTCACTTCTAAGTTGGGACTGTTTTTAGGCCAAGTTTGGAGCTCTCTGAAAGGACTCTCTGAATATCTGTGAGTACGCCCTCTACAGTCCTAAGCTGGCTTTCATTTTTAGACACAAACTAAACGTCAGAGCAACGGCAGAGCTGGTTTCAGTGTTGTGGCTCCTACGTCATTTCTGCCTGTTAACAGCACCATCTCACACTGTGGATATGAAGTCAGAGCACATCAGGAAATGAGGCTCTTTCCAAACAAATGTAACAGTCTAGATTTCCCGGACTTAGCAGGTCAGTCTGTTTGCAGCTTCTGCTCTAATAAGCTTCTGTCACAATATTCTGCTGGCCTTTCCTGCTCATTCCACTCTTCTTTCTCCAACTATGTGAAATTTTTCTCTTGTCTAAGTTATTTTTTTCTTTTTGACTCTTCATAGGTGTATGTAAAGCAGTGGAGGTTATGGCAGCAGACCAGCTGACACGTTTCAGGATGTCTTCAAGGTCTGCTGCATGAATAAAAGATGGAGAGAGGTAAACAGAGAGTTATTTAAATAGGAACTTGGAGATGGATGGCAAGAGAGGAAGTGGCATAAACCTTGAGAAGTCATATAGCTGAACACACACATACACAAATTGTGGTGATGCTTGTGAACTGGAGGTGCTGACAGTAACTTTCTGCGCCGACAGGCAATATAAATTTAAATGGATGGACTTTCTGGATCTTACAAACCTCTGGAGATAAAATAAGTTTAATTATCCACTGAAACCTGAAATGAGTTCACTGTTAGCTGTTCAGATCTCAAATCCTGTCGACGCATTTTCGTGTTGAGACGTCAGAACTAATTTTTGGAGCCAAGCCAGTTGTCGTTTAGCAGCATTCAGTTGAACACGGAGTTTGTTTTTAGCCTGATTGTATTTGCATTTCTTAGATTTTTGACATTTAGAAGAACCTGGATTAGCAGTTAGCAACTTATTCGGATGTACTCAATGTCCCTGGGCTACAGTGGAAGCATATTTAGGGGGTGTTTTCTGTCCTGCTGAATATCCATGTTTTTAACTCTAAAGTTTTATAATTCACTGTCCCTGTGACTAACATTTCAAATCGCTGAAGAGATTTTATAAAGTTTTTCTTACCCACACAGTTCTCAGTTGGAGGTATTAGACTTGCCACTTCCAAATGATGACTCTTGTTTAAGGTCCATCGTCCTTTTTTAAGCTTATAGTTTTTCCAACAGTAACCATCAGGTTTCCCCATCACATCTGTCTGCAGACATAAATCAGATTGTTGAAGCTGGGCTCAACAGCTTCAGCACCAAAACACTCAGACCAGAATCAGGTTTACAAACCTATATAAACATTTACTTCTAAGGGCTGCAAAAAACCCCTAATACTCAGTATTTATGACATTACACATGTTAGAAAAATCATCATTCAGGATTAAATATTTCATAAAAGCAAAAACCCTGTTTCAGCAATACCCCCCCCCCCCCCCCCCAAAAAAAACTTTCTTACGATGAGCTGTTCATACATTTGCTTTTTGAACTGTAGTTCATTAAAAAGAAACTGCTGCTTACTGTACCTGCTAATATTTCTAATGCTACGGTATCCCCCCCTCAAAGATTATAAAGTACATCTTGTTCCAGCTTTTCACACCCCTACCTCCAAATCCCTGTTTATATCACTGCATCTCTCCATCAAATTCAATTCTTCTTCAAGCCTTGTGGATAATTTTAATCATCATCCTAAAAATCCAGCCTGACATTTTTGGCATCTTTGAAAAAGCCTTGAGCTCTTCACTAGAATTTGAAGTTTTGAGCATAAATAAAGTTTGGGCTACAAACAGCTCACGTCTCTATAGTGAGGTTTTTTTCAGGTTGAAAAACAGCAGCGGTCTCAGTAGGAGGAACAAAGGCAAATGTGATCTGCATGAACAACCCATAAAAGCTTCACGTTTGACTTTAGTATTTAACATCAGCTGGACATCTCACAAGTCAGCATCACCTTTGTAGCACACGTGGGGTGTCATGGTCCATTTTACCTCACTGTAGCTGTTTTCAGTTGTTCAGTGTTGTCCACCACCTAATACTGGAGACATGTTAAGGTCCAGGTGACCAGGTGGGACCAGATGCACTCCTCCTGAGTATATCCTGTATATATGAGCACATAACCATTGAGTAGCACATAGATGATATGCTGCAGGTTTGTGTTGGAGTTTTACTATACATTTATGACATTAAGTGCTGCAGTACTTTTCCCCCTGTGTTCCTCCTTCCTGGGCCTACACAATAAAGTCCATGAGAATCAGTTCATCTAGTGCCAGTCAGCATTTTAGCACCACAGGAGATGTGTGTGTGGCTCTTCTTCTGTAGTTCACAAACTCCACACACGAGAATGACTTTTCGTTGGTGCTTTGACTTGGTTATTGGTTTCATCACTTTTTTTTTTCTTTTTGAAGCACAGGTAGTTTTTATTTTTTTAAAGGCTGGTATGTCGAGAGCTTTTTAAACTATAAATTATAAATTTTCCTTTTTCCCTTCACCCATTTCAGGGATCAAATCAGATTTTTTCTAAACTTAACAGGGGAAAAACCTACTACTTTTACCATAGAAGGGTTGTGTTCTAACAGTAAACCTCCACTCCACCCTGCAAAAAAATGAACTTCAGTTAATCTCACAGAAGTCTGAAAAATGTATCGAGAGCTGAAAAAGGCGACTGGACTATTTTCAGTTTCTTTGAACTCATTTCACCGCTCATCCAGGAGGCTTCTTCAGCTTGAAAACCAAAAGTGGAGAGACTCAGGTATACACCCCCTAGCAGGGGTGTCCCTTTGGAGATGGTCATTGACCCAGTATTGCTCATGTGCATCATTCACATGAGCTGAGGTGTGTAAAAAGGCATGGGTCATTACACTCAAGAGAATCAAGTGAAACCACTGAGAGACCTTGCACCACTCTATCAGGTGTGATTGGGGGTTGAGGCGTCTGGGAAGGGTTCTGAAGACTGCACTGTAGGTGGGGGACAGCTGGTGTTATAAACCACGATCTCTGTTCAGTGATGGTTGTTCACAGTGAACTTTGATGCTTCTTGAACTCCTCTTTCAAACCATCCGTCTTCACACTCCAAAATATGAACACTGGCATCCTCAAAGAGTGACCTTTGACCTTTAGATGCAGATGTACAGCTGAGTCTTGTCCTGTTGAGGTGAACCAGTTTTTGCCTTAGAGTGTGACTTGGTTTGAAATATACTGGGATGTCATATTTAGAGAAAATTCTTCTGAGTTTCTCTGACAAATCTACCACATAAGGGATGACAATGTTGTTCCTCTTGTCCTTCTTATTCTCTCTGGTTTGTGTTTGACCTTCTTTCCTGTGCATCTGAGATGATGAAAGTCCAGTTGGGGTAACCACATGTTTTTACTTCTGCCTCAGAGGGAACACTTTCTGCCCGGTGTTGCAGAGTCCTGATCCCCCTGAGTTTGTGTTCCAGAGCGTGGTGGGAGTCAAAGAGTAGATACTGGTCTGTGTGTGTGGGCTTCCGGTAAACTTCAGTGTTGAGGCTTCCATCTTCACCGCACAGTCCAGGAACAGTAACCTATGACCCCTGGTGTCCTTCCTGGTAAACCTTATATATTCATCCGCTGAGTTGCTGTGGCGAGTGAAGGCTTCTACTTCTTGGGTTCTGATTTTGACCCAGTGTTCAGGTGCTATCCCTCTGAAGGAGCCAAGAGCTTTACTTTCCTCTTCCTCCATGTAAAGGCTGGCTACAGTGGGTGACAGCGGGGAGTCCACGGTGCATCCACGCTTCTGTCTGTAGAAACCATCGTTGTATTTGAAACATGTGGCAGTAAGGCAGAGGCCTGCTGTGTAAGGAGCTGTCACTCTACCACATTGGGATGAAACCATAGTTTCATCTTGGGACCATCATGACCTGAATGACTGAGAATCAACACAGACATGTAAGAAAATTGTGAAACATTTGCTACAGTACATATCTTCAAATAAACATTCATAGTCTACATTAAAGTAATTCAATCTCAAACGTTTACCAGTGATTCAAGATACTTTAGGCAGCTGGCAATGGACTGACTATCACTATCGTTCTCTCTCCTTTTTTTTTGGCCATTTTTCAAGAAGCAAGAACAACAAAAATTATATTAGAAATAAAAGGTTTTGTAGAAGGCATTGAGAAGATGGGCAAAGAAAAGGTTAAGGAGCGGGATACATGAGAAAAGAAGCAATTAAAAATGTGGGTAATATGGAGGGCCTGGGTTCGATTCCACCTTGGCCCAGGCCTCTCCCTCTCTCTGTGAGGAGTTTGCATGTTCTCCCCGTGTCTGCGTGGGTTTCCTCCGGGTACTCCGGTTTCCTCCCACATTCCAAAGACATGCACTTTCTGGGGCTAGGTTAATTGGCTACTCTAAATTGCCCATAGGTGTGAATGAGAGCATGAATGTGAGTGTGAAAGGTTGTCTGTCACTCCGTGTTGGCCCTGCGACAGGCTGGCGACCTGTACAGGGTGTACCCTGCCTCTCGCCCTATGACAGCTGGGATAGGCGCCAGCCCCCCGCGACCCTGAACAGGATAAGCGGAAGTGAATGGATGGATGGATGGATGGTAATATGGATGGTTGAGCCAGAAGGATGAGTGGATGGTTATTATGGGCTTCAACTACACAGATCTTAACTGTAAATTTCAGGGTTTGCTGCAAGATGAGTATTTTTAGAGCTGCTGAGATCCACCAGCATAGACCAAATCCTTTCATAGTAACACAATAGCCACAACACTGCTTAGATTTAAGTAAGAGGTGTAGGCGTAATCAGCAGGCTAGCTCACACCAGCTAAATATGCAAACTTTCCTCAATACTTTGACCGAGGAGGGTAAACGCTTCCTCTTCTATAATGCCAACTGTCGAAACTGTTGATTGTTAAAACTGTCAAATGTTTACTTCATGACAAAATCCACTTCAGCCAGCAGAGATTGTTTGACAAGAGATAACAGATGTATTTATACTGTGATGAAGTCAAACAAATGACTCCAAGCTGAATCTCCGAAGCCCTGAAGTCTCATCTTCTCATCAGTCTGAAGGGTTTCCGATGTTGCCTCTCAATCAGCTGTATGACACACAGCTGTGTGCCTTCTGTTACACCAGCTGGAGGCTCTCAGATCTTTTATCGTTGTTTTAGTAAAGTCTGTTTGATTTCGGTCTCCCCCTTTTGGATGCTCTGATTATGGACTTCACAGAAGTCTGAGATACTTTACCTTTTTTTTTTGGGGGGGGGGGGGGGGGGGGGGGGGGGGGGGGGGTTGATCATTACATTACCACCTCTGGTGGTGTTGGCCAACAGGATGCTGGTGGAAACTGTGTTACTGCTGGCTGATGACAAAGGAAGAGGAGAGGGCGAAGGTGTGTTAGGAAGCAAAGAGAGAAGGAAAAGCAGGAGGGTGGAGGTGAGGGACTTCAAATGTAGGTACTGTGACTGATATGATGGAGAAAAGGAAGGAGGCTATACTGTGAGACCAGGTGGAAGGGACACAAGACCAGGAACATTGGAAGTGGATTCAATCTAGATAGGAAGAGAAATGGAGTAGGGGTAACCTTGAAGGAAGAGTATGTGAATGGTGTTGTGGAGACAAAGAGAGGATCAGGAGTTTGAAGCTGGAAATAGAAGGGGTGATGCTGAATGGTATTGGTACGTATGCATGCCCCCTGGTGCTAAGGAAAAAGACACAGAAGGACAGATGGTGGATTTTGCTGAAAGCATGGACATGGCTGTGGTGAACACGTACTTCAAGAAGAGGGAGGCACATAGGGTGATGTAGAAAAGTGGCACTGATCAATGACAAAAATGAGAGAGGAAAATCAGGATTATACTTAATGAATCAGGAAGTGCAGAGTGAGATCAGCTATGAAGAGGATGAAGAGTGGAAAAGCAGTTGGTCCAGATGACATGCCTGTGGAGGTATGGAGATGCCTATGAAAGAGAGCAGTGGACTTTTGACCAGATTGTTTAACAGTCCTGGAGAGTGAGAGGATGCCTGAGGAATACAGGGGTTAGTGTATAGTACTGATTTTCAAGAACAAGGCTGATGTGCAGAGCTGCAGTCACTGCAGAGGGATAAAGCTGATGACCCATACCATGAAGATATGGGAAAGTTGCTGAAGCTAGCTTAAGGAGAGAGGTAATGCTCAATGAGCAGCAGGATGGCTCTGAGAAAGAGCAATACAGATGTGATTGATGGAGAAGTTAGAGAAGGTCAGAAGGAGCTTCACTGTCTTTGTGGATCCAGAGAAACCAGGAGTGGAAGGATGTGAGGATGATGCAGGACATGTATGAGGACAGAGAGACAGTGGTGAGGTGTGCCGTAAGACTGACAGATGGGTTAAAGGTGGGGGTGGGATCAGCTCAGCACCTTCTTGTCTGCAGAGGTGATAGACAGGCTGACAGATGACACGGTGACAGATGAGGTCAGGCGGGAGTCTCTGTGGACCATGGTGTCTGCAGACAACACGGACATCTGCAGAGAGCAGGTGGAAGAGAGCCTGGAGAGGTGGAGGTATGCTCTGGAGAGAAGAGGGATGAAAGTCAGTAGAAGCAAGATAGAAAACATGAATATGAATGAGAGGGTGACAGGTGGAAAGGTGAACATGCAAGGCTGAGGTAGTGAAGGTAGATGAGTTTAAATACCTGGGGTCAACCATCAAAAGCAGAGTGCAGGTGAAGTGGGTGGAGACGAGTGTCAGGGGTGATTTGTGATGGAAGAATAGCAGCAAAGGGAAGGTTTCCCGGGGGTAGTGAGACCTGCTGTGTTGGATGGTTTGAAGACAGTGACAAAAAGACAGGAGGCTGAGCTGGAGGTGGAAGAGCTGAAGATTAAGATTTTCATTGGGGGTAGCAGGATGGACAGGATTAGAAATGAGTCCATCAGAGGGACAGCTCACAGACTGCTAACACCTTTTCCTACCATATTTTTAAGCTTCACTTAGATTCATGAGCTGCAGTCTCTGCTTTTAGAAGTAATTCTTATGTGCCTGGGCAATCAATCCGCATCTCACATGTCCCAGTGGGAGACTGTTATTGCAACAAAAACTATCTTAGACCCTGAAAATAAAATCCTCAATCGTGCTACAAGGCCAAAAAAGCTAATTTTTGATTTTGAAAAAGGAAGATAGAGAAGAGCAGAGAGCTGAATAAAATCAGCAGCTCTGACATGTTTATTTAACCATCTGTCAGGCTGTTATTTCCCATTTGGCCTGGTCTTTATTTCACTTTTTATCTCATTTATTTATTTTATTAGATTGAATTATTTTTTTTATTTTTTACCTTTTGAGCTTGCAAAGCAGAGCAGGCCTGAACATAATCAGGAGGTTTCTCCATCATTTAGTCTCCTCCTGCAGAGACCATCTAAACTAGATGCCATCTCAGACTTCATTGAATAAATCTTAGTTCATGCTTTTTGCTCAGGACCCTCTTGCTGCCTTTTTACAGTAATGTAAGTACAGTATGAATACTCAGCAGTGAACCTGCACCTTTGTTGTTGAATGTTTATGATTCAGTGATGAAAGTTAAAATGTTGCATAATTTGCATTTTATAACATGAAGACATCTCTTCAAAGGATGATGTAATCATAACCCTGCACCCCCCTCAGAAGTATTTGACCATCACAGTTCAAACAGGAGCTAAAGATTCAGCTGTGGATATAGTGTAACGGTCGGTGAAATCCTTTTTAGAAAAGATGTCAGAAAGGTAATTTATCCTGTCAGAAATAAAAGCAAGTACACATTTTTTTTTCAAAAGTGGCTCACACTCAGACGAGTCTGATGGCCTGTCGCACACGCAGACAAACGGTTTAATATTTTAATGATCTCAGAGAAAAAGCGCTGTTATCACTTCAACTCAAAAACAGATCTACAGATGATTTCCTGTCACACCATGAAATAAAAACCAGTTGAAAAAGTAAAGGCCAGTGGCTGTCAAATCTTACAACAATAGACTTGAAGAATTATACACTTTAGCATCACACTGATCATAATATCACTGATTATAATTGAGGGGATTAAAGGTGTGCATGAAAGTGGCCATGGTCTGTTTTTGGTCATAAATGATGCTCTCTGTGTCACATTACCTGGTTGAGATATATCCACCTGCTTATCTTTTATTAAAAACAATAACCAACAACTAGCACTGCTCAGTGAACTTGTTAACGAGGCCTCTGGACTCATCTGATCATTTGACACTTCAGGTGGAAGCTGAAAGGAGGAGTCTCAAACCAGAGAGTGATGTCACGGTGGTGAGGTCCAATTTTGATATACAGACAATGGCCTACTGTCACTATGAAAAACACAGTGTGTGTGCATTATCAGATGTAAGCTAGATTTTGCATGAAGAGAGATGTCCTGTATGATGGCTGAATCTGAACTGGTGGGTTTCCTTTTCCATGTGTGGCAGTGGAAAAAAGGGGACTGAGCTGAGTCACCGGGCTTTTCAGGCCCTTCTTTATTACATTGTTAGTGACATGCTTATTAGGAAACATCAAAAGCTGCCCTCTCCATCTCACTCTCTTCTGTTGTTTCTCTGCTTTGTGCCTTTCATCAACACAATCGCTGCGTCTGATCACACAGTGGACGACACGGCGTATCCTCCTGTCAGAATAAATACTGGTCGTACTGCAGGTTTGAATGTTCTCTCTTTTAACACTGATGCAGTTTTTCTGGCACTGAGTAAGAAAAAGTGGAAATATATGTGTAAACATCCCTGCTTCAGTTAAACAGAGAGGGCCTGTATGGAGTCAGAGGGTTGACTGAGGTGTAAATGTACCTGTTTATGAATATCTGCTATGAAGACAAAGGGGAAACACTCAACCTGACACATTTATAATTGTATTTGTAATCTGAGACATTAAACCTACTTTATTTGATGCTATAAATGAACCAAAGCTGAGAGAAACCAAAGGAGGTGAATCGTTTTTGTGAAGTATGGAAACGATCGACACCGGCGTTCATTTTCATCAGTTTTCCACTTTTTTACTGACTTTTAATGCCTCCTTTTCTTCAGTGTTCTTGTTTATAGTGATTGGTTATGGTTGCTAACACATGTTAACATCTGAAATAAAACCTGACTAGTTTCTCTGCCTCTTAGCTGAGCCTTGTTGGTGAATCTATAATATGTAGGTCAGAGTGGATTTACACAACTGGCTGTACTAATTTTATAAAGAAAATTAATTCTTGGGGGAATAACATCCAAATTCATTACAAATCACTACTTATGTAACCTCTAAAGTGCTTTGGTGTTCATTTTTGGCATCAATTTCTTCACTAATTTTCCCTGTGCATACATTAAGTGGCATAATTAAAACTCTGTACTTTATTTTGCACACCCTGCTGTCTCTGTCAGTCTGAGATAAAAGACACGGGCTTCATGCTGCACACAGGAGGCCGCCAGCCCGCGGAGATGACATCCGTTAGTGTGAGAGTAAGTTAATCTATGGTAATGATGGATCAACACAGTTCAGGGCTTTTAATTTGTAGAAAATGGATCGAGAGAAGGAAGGGAGGGAGATGGTGATGGAAGAGGTTCAAGGTTAGCAGGCAGAGGCACTAGTTAAAATAAAATTCAACACACCTCTCCTAATCACTTAGAGGTCTTGTTCAGTTCTTGAAGAGTCTGTAGCCTTGAGGGATGATTCAGCCCGTTGGCTGTTTGCAGAGTGCCTGACCCTCAGTGTTTGCAAGCCAAAGTACTTTTTGTTCACATTATGAAAATGTATTCTGCTTTCTGCCGAGATGCTGAGCTGATTTATTTTCATTTCATTCTCCAAGTCAGGACATTATAAATGTTGCTGAGCAGAAATGCATATTTAATGGTTAGACGGATTCGCTGCTCCCTCAAGCTAATTTTTTACTAATCGAGCTGTATTTTGATGCCTATACAGATCAAGACGCTGGAGAATTTAAATTTAGCTGTGAAAATGAAAAAAGCTTGACTTTAACTTCCACAGAGAGAAAATAATGTTTTTATATAAAGATGGACATGTTATTTGAAAATCATACAACAGTGTGTCCAGTATGAGATGTGCAGTTTGAATTAACTTGCTGTGAAACTTTCTACACCATCAACTCATTTAACCATTAAATGTGTATCCTACAGAAATCTGACACTGCAGCCTGGATGGGTGTGTGTGTCACCACGAGAAAAAGAACAAAGCTCAACAATGATGAATAAGATTAAGAGGCTGTTGAGAGCTGAGAGATACATTATAAATAAAAAGGAATAAACGAAATGAAACGGAGAGCGAGCCACAGCTTTGATAAAAGGCGTGTTCATCTCAGTGATATACTGTCTGATTTGAAGGTAGTGCTCTCCACCCAGCCATAAATAACATCACTGTAGTTTACCAAAGAATAAACAATTCTCTTCATTGCAAATTAAGGAAAACTATTTCAGAAAGCCCAATTCCAGTAACCTGTAAGTATCTTTTTTTTTAATATCATATGCTACCTTACTAGCGTTACATCATCATGGTCCTTGAGCCTTCAAAAACACCCTCACAATTTGAAAGAGTTGATAAAATCTGGACAGGAATAAAAGGTCTGTTACTGAGTATAGATGCAGGTTGTTGTATATGCAGAGGGAATGTCATTCATATAAGCACCTTGGTAAACTAGCTTTAAAATGAAGGGAAAGCTGAATATTATATAAATGAAGAACAGATCATTTTAACCATAAGCAGCCAACATTGGGAAAAGAAATGGAAAACTACATCTCTGCTTTTGCAACAATGATTTCAAAGGCATCAATCCTTTGAAAAAGGTAGCAGCATAACAAAAAAAACAAAAAGAGGGGAGGAAACAGAAGAAATAAGGTGACAGAGCTAAATACACACAAACATGTTCACACACACACACACACACCCACGCAATCTTGCCATGTTATGTTGTAATGTATGCGTGTGCGTGTCTCTGTCATGAAACATACTCAGTAATGAGGGATCTAAAGGCAGATAGGGAAAGACCCAGGGAACCCGGGCCATCCACAGCCCACCAGAAGCTCAGAAGACCCATGGCCACACATCCTGATGATAACCACGTGCACACCCCAGACCAGGAAACAACCCTTTAACGCAGGGCGATCGCTGCTGAAGTGCCCGTTTCTTGCCCTCAAAAGCGGCGAACAGCTGATTGAGACGTGGCGTATCAGCTCGGAGTCGGCTGATCAAAGGAACGTTGATCAGCTGGCGTATTACCGTAACTCCGCAACCGTTTGTCCTATCGAAAAAGTGCAAACGGTTCCTGAAAGCCCAGAAATTGCGCGTCACAGCCATATAGGGGTATTACGGTATTTGTCGCCGGAAGTCCGCGAACGGCGGCACTTTTGAAGTATGTCGTGTCACATGGGACACATTCGGTGTTAAAGTTAACTGGCGGCCCGTGGGCCACATCTGGCCAGCCAGAGCTTTCCATCCAGCCCCCCGAATAGTACTGCCACAGGTACTATACGCCAATCAATCATGTTGCGTCATAACCTGTTGAGTACAGTCTCTGACTAGTCTGAATTATCAAAAGCCTCCAAACGCCACTTCCTATTGCCCGTAAATGCCTCCATGGCCCTAGAACCAATCAGAATGCAAGATCGGACCATGTGACTTCAAGCATTTTCTGGCTGCACTGAGGAGCCACTTTTGTTACCGGTGGTGATCAGATTGTGAACACAGCTGAAGGTGAGTCTGACCTTGCTTTGTGTAGGAAAAAAAAAAAAAAAAGTTTGGCGATCAGACGTGTCTGACTAACAGAAGTAAAAGTCGTAACGAGATTTCCGTCGGTGAACCTGCGGAAGGATAGTTACTGGCTGCTGAGCTTACTCCCCGGCCTGGGCGGGGCTCCCGTCTCCTTTGCTGTGAGGGTCTCTCACACGGTCTGCTCGTGGGGGGACTGGACGGGTAGGTGGCTCGGCATGTACCCACATGCAGTCACAGCCCCTGTATGCATTCGTCCCTTGGTTGTCATGAACCCCGTGGCCTAGTATTAGTACTATTCTGTTATTGTGGCAATTGTGGACAACTGTGGTGTCTCCATAACAACTGCCAACATAACAGAAAAGAACATGCAAGTGTAAGACCTGCACATCACCCATCCATCCATCCATCCATTTTCTTCCGCTTATCCGGGGCCGGGTCGCGGGGGCAGAAGCCTAAGCAGAGAAGCCCAAGCTTCCCTCTCCCCAGCCACCTCCTCCAGCTCATCCGGAGGGACCCCAAGGCGTTCCCAGGCCAGCCGAGATACATAATCTCTCCAGCGTGTCCTGGGTCTACCACGGGGCCTCTTCCCGGTGGGACATGCCCGGAACACCTCACCCAGGAGGCGGCCAGGAGGCATCCTAATCAGATGCCCGAGCCACCTCAACTGGCTCCTTTCGATGTGGAGGAGCAGCGGCTCTACTCTGAGCCCCTCCCGGATGGCCGCACTCCTCACCTTATCTCTAAGGGAGAGGCCAGCCACCCTTCGAAGGAAACTCATTTCTGCCGCTTGTATTCGCGATCTTATTCTTTCGGTCACTACCCAGTACATCACATCATTGAAAACTGATATTTCAAATGATATTACTTAGGATACAATATTAATTTTATTTTACTTTACGAGAGCATCTGGCCCTCACACAGTCTGCAGAGGAAAATTCTGGCCCTAGACGGAGCACCCACGGCCAGAGTAATTATTTTAGATTTGCTACGTCTGTTATGGTCAAAATGGCAGGAATGATGTAAGAGGTAAGGACCAAAAATATCCATTACATGTATTCATTGATTGTTTTGAGGATGGCAAGACATATGATCCAGTTTGTCTGCACCCATAGATTTGTACACATCAATACAGAATACAATGTCAGCTGCAGAGCAAATAGAAAACAGGAGGCAAGAAGCACAATCATCTAAAAAATCTTCCAAAATAAGTTAACGTATCTGAAGTTTAAAGGGAAACAAAACCATTTCTCTCAACATCGTGAGAAAAGCCTGCGTGAACATCTAGACGGTGCTTGTCCAGGCTCTTCAGGTGGGCCGAGCTTTCACAGCCTACAGTCAGACACAGTCTGCCCTCAGTGCCAAGAAGCTCTGCAGGAAGCCTCGGCTACATTCCCGCTTCATTAAATCAGTAAGCAATAAATAATTTTAAAGGATACATTAATGACTGGTTTGTCACTGCAATGTCCTGCAGTTTATCACAGCCCTGCCTCTCACCATGATACCAAGGTTAAAACAGCCATAAGAGCTGAATGCCAACACCTTTGCACAGAGCTGTAATGAGATCAAACCTGATCACCCTACGAAAAAGACACCACTGAGATACAAGTGGAGGCAGAGGCGTATCTGTTTAGATGGGTCTTTCACTTCATCAGTGTTCATTTTATTATTCTGCACTTTCTTCTGGGGAAGCCTGATAATGACTGTAAAAGCATCAGTATAATAATGCTGCAAGTTCCAGTTCCAATTATCAATAATAACATAATATTTAACAAATTGCAAGCCCCAAAGAGAACCATGAGTGTTGTGGATGTAACATGGATGTAATGGATACAAAGTGCTACCACAGTCCTGCCTGACCTTTCATCATGGAAAGTAACTACACAATTTTGGGTAATAACAATAACTCAAGAGCATTTGCCCTTCAACTCAGTCAGTGAACTGGATAAATGAGACAAACTCCAGAATATTCTCTGTCCAAGAATGAATGTCAATGAAGAACAGCTTTCAGCTATCCACCACCATCAACTCATCAACTCATGGTAGGTTAACAGTGATTGGTCCAAAGGAAAGTCTACTTTTCTCCACTGTCTCGATGTATATGTCTCCATCTCTATGTCTAGGTGAGGTGGTATTATTTTTGTAGGATATGTACTGTAAAGAAAATATATTTCTTTAAAAATCAGTAGGATATTTCAAGACCTGCTTGGTGTTCTTCAAATGTTACCCTTACAATTTTTGGTGATTAAAAAAAAATTCATGGCATGGCAAGTCTGTGCTTCTTCCATAGTTATGCCACTGTTATTGTTGGGTCATGAAATTTTAACTAGAAGGCATCACTGCTGCTTGCTAGTAGTGAATTAATATAGAATAATTAGACATCTGTATTTCTTTTGTTGCTTTGTTTCAAAACGTCTTTGTTTTCAAGGCATCTTCTTGAGTTGAAGAGCCAGAAAATCTCCAATATGTACACCAGAGCTTATCTGGTCATGTTTTTGGCATCAATTTGCCTGGAAAAATGTGGACTCATGAAAATTAGGCTTCAGAAGAGACACACTGAGACTCCTGTATCATCCTTAGTGTTACCATTGATGTATGTTTTAAAATGCAGTAAACTGTCATGGCTGAGGTGATCTGGTGGATTCAAAATGCAGACTCAAAGTAATCTCGGTTCAGTGGATTTATTTAAAGTGAAGGTAAGCAGCAAATGATAACTGTAGGGTCTGAGGTAGTGACAACAGATGCTCGCAGTGGTCCAAGTGACACTCCAACAGAGCCATTTCTTGTTTTCACTGCACAACCTCACTCGCTCTCAGGAACTCACTCAGGGTCCAGATTACCTGTACAGAAGGACACAGAGGGTTACAAGGGTCTTCTGGTAGCCAATAAGCAAAACACAATCATTCCACTAACTAGGAGTTAGTAACGATCCGGCGTCGCTCCTGCTGAAGCAGGAAATGCTGAGCACCAAATCACCAACAGCTGCAGTTTTCAGCCCAGATGCTTCACCAATGAGAGCTGGAGGAAGACCCACCTCTGAAACACAGAGTGGTTAGATAACATACACAACAATAGAGAGAGACCACCCAGGGACCGTGACAGTAAACTCCCTGCCATAAACCACTTTGTATTATTCTTATTCTTATACACACAGTGCACTCCGCAAAAAGTGTCCACATCTTAAAGTGTCCACATAAATTAATACTGCACATCTCTGGTAAATCGCTGCAGTAATTTTAAAGGGCAAAACACTACCTTTACAGACAGGTAGGAGAGCCCAGACTGTCATTAACATTACACAACCATTCAAACAGCTCTCCCACCCCCACAGAAGGAGGATGACTTCCAAACCCCGGCTCAAATATCACTCTGTGCCCAGTGTGGTTTTAACACTAAATCGTCTTGGGAGGAGAACAGAAAAATATAAAAATATTTGTATTTTCAAAAACTGTAGGACTACAAAGAGGGATCTTTGCTTTCCTTATTTCAGAGCTTGTTGTTCAGCTGTTGTACTTCATTTAAATTATGATGAAACTTTCGTCACCTGTTTATCATTTAGTTTGAAATAAGAGCCTTTCTGCTGAAGCAGCACCCATCGTTGCCTGTCTGTAGAAATTTCTCAGTGAAAGCCAGTGTTATGTTTTGTCCTTTAACCTGTTAACTGGCCGCTTGAAAATCACCAAAAATGCCTGAAAAAGCATACCCAAATTAAATCAGCTGCTTTTCCTGAACTCTTTGGAGTACATGCAAAAGCTTGGTCTCTTTGTGAAGAAGACAAGCTATATTTTTCATTTTTGCAGTCAAAATGCTGTAACTCTAACGAGTATGTAGCTATTAAGTTTGGAACACAGAAAAATTTGACAATTTTTACCTCGTCTAGATTTTTCCTGTTTTATGTAACCTTCTAGACTCAGTGTGTAGTATTGACTGGAAAATATAATGAAGCTGTAGAATTGAGGAGCATTGAGGAGTTACAGCCATTTGAAGTTTGTATAACAAAGGCTGCTAACATGTGGCACTTGGAGTCTCCAAATGGCACATGTGAGACCACACCTGAGATCAACACACAAAATACTTTAAAAAACAGTAGGTTTTTGTGCCATCTTGATAAAATTTTAAATACACGTTGAGAAGACTTCATTCTAGCAGCATAACTAAGGGATGGTTCAGGGTCACCTGATCCAGCCCTAACTATAAGCTTGATCAAAAGGAAAGTTTTTAAGCCTAATCTTAAAAATAGAGAGGGTGTCTGTCTCCTGAATCCAAGCTGGGAGCTGGTTCCACAGAAGAGGCGCCTGAAAGCTGAAGGCTCTGCCTCCCATTCTACTCTTAAGTATCCTAGGAACCACAAGTAAGTCTGCAGTCTGAGAGCGAAGTGCTCTGTTGGGGTGATATGGTACTATGAGGTCTTTGAGATAAGATGGGGCCTGATTATTCAAGACCTTGTATGTGAGGAGAAGGATTTTAAATTCTATTCTAGATTTAACAGGGAGCCAATGAAGAGAAGCCAATATGGGAGAAATCTGCTCTCTCTTTCTAGTCCCTGTCAGTACTCTAGTTGCAGCATTTTGGATCAGCTGAAGGCTTTTCAGGGAGCTTTTAGGACAGCCTGATAACAATGAATTACAATAGTCCACCCTAGAAGTAATAAATGCATGAATTAGCTTTTCAGCATCACTCTGAGAAAGGACGTTTCTAATTTTAGAAATATTGCACAAAGGCAAAAAAGCGGTCCTACATATTTGTTTAATATGTGCATTGAAGGACATATCCTGGTCAAAATGACTCCAAGATTTCTCAATGTTACTGGAGGCCAAAGTAATGCCATCCAGAGTAAGTATCTGGTTAGACACCATGTTTCTAAGATTTGTGGGGCCGAGAACAAGAATTTCAGTTTTATCTGAATTTAGAAGCAGGAAATTAGAGGTCATCCAGGCCTTAATATCTCTAAGACATTCCTGCAGTTTAACTAATTGATGTGTGTCATCTGGCTTCATTGATAGGTAAAGCTGAGTATCATCTGCATAACAATGAAAATTGATGCAGTGCTTTCTAATAATACTGCCTAAGGGAAGCATGTATAATGTAAATAAAATTGGTCCTAGCACAGAACCCTGTGGAACTCCATCATTAACCTTAGTGTGTGAAGAAGACTCCCCATTTACATGAACAAATTGGAGGTCTATGAGATAAATATGATTCAAACCACTGCAGTGCAGTACCTTTAATACCTATAGCAAGCTCTAATCTCTGTAATAAATGTTATGGTCAACAGTATCAAAGCTGCACTGAGGTCCAACAGGACAAGCACAGAGATGAGCCCACTGTCAGAGGCTCTAAGAAGATCATTGGTAACCTTCACTAATGCTGTTTCTGTACTGGGATGAATTCTGAAACCTGACTGAAACTCTTCAAATAAACCGTTCCTCTGCAGATGATCAGTTAGCTGTTTTACAACTACTCTTTCAAGAATCTTTGAGAGAAAAGGAAGGTTGGAGATTGGCCTATAATTAGCTAAGACAGCTGGGTCAAGTGATGGCTTTTAAGCAGAGGTTTAATTACAGCCACCTTGAAGGTCTGTGGTACATAGCCAACTAATAAAGACTGATTGATCATTTTTAAGATTGAAGCATCAATAATTGGAAAGACTTCTTTGAAACAGTCTAGTAGGAATGGGATCTAACAAACATGTTGCTGGTTTGGAGGAAGTAACTATTGAAGTTAACTCTGAAAGATCAACTGGAGCAAAAGAGTCTAAATAAATACCAGCAGTGCTGAAAGCAGCCGAACATGAAGAATAATCTTTGAGATGGTTATGAATAATTTTTTCTCTAATGTCTAAAATTTTATTTGTAAAGAAATCCATGAAGTCACTACTAGTTAATGTGAAAGGAATACTCGGCTCTACAGAGCTCTGACTCTTTGTCAGCCTGGCTACAGTGCTGAAAAGAAACCTGGGGTTGTTCTTATTTTCTTCAATTAATGATGAATAGTAAGATGTCCTAGCTTTACAGAGGGCTTTTTTATAGAGCAACAAACTCTTTTTCCAGGCTAAATGAGCATCTTCTAATTTAGTGAGACGCCATTCCCTCTCCAGCTTTCGGGTTATCTGCTTTAAGCTGTGCGTTTGTGAATTATACCACGGAGTCAGGCACTTCTGATTTGAAGCTTTCCTTTTCAGAGGAGCCACAGTATCCAAAGTTATACGCAGTGAGGATGTAAAACTATTGATGAGATAATCAACCTCACTGGGAGCAGAGTTTAGGTAGCTGCTCTGTACTGTGTTGGCACTGAAGAGCATAACAATGAAGGAATTAGATCCTTAAACTTAGTTACAGCACTTTCAGAAAGACTTCTACTGTAATAAAACTTATTCCCCACTGCTGTGTAATCCATTAAAGTAAATGTAAATGTTACTAAGAAATGATCAGACAGGAGGGGGCTTCAGGGAATACTGTTAAGTCTTCAGTTTCTATGCCATATGTTAGGACAAGATCCAGAGTATGATTAAAGTGGTGGGTGGGCTCCTTACATTTTGAGAGAAGCCAATTGAATCTAACAATAGATTAAATGCAGGTGTTGAGGCTGTCATTCTCAGCATCTACATGGATGTTTAAAATCACCCACTATAATTATTTTATCTGAACTGAGCACTAAATCAGATAAAAGTCTGAGAAATCAGACAGAAACTCTGAGTAAGGACCAGGTGGACGATAGATAATAACAAATATAAAACAGGTTTTTGATTTTCCCAATTAGGATGGACAAGACTAAGAGTCAGGCTTTCAAAGAATGAAAACTTTGTCTGGGTCTTTGATTAATTAAGTCAGTCAGTCAGTCAGAATACTTTATTGATCCCAAAGGGAAATTACTACTGTTACAGCTGCAACCGTTTCATTTAAACGAGTAAACCTAAAACACAATAACATACACTAAAGGCATAAAAGTATAAAGACTAAAGAGATATTTTGACTATATACACATCTAAATCTATACACATATGAAAATTGTGAGTGCAAAAATTTTTTAATAGGTGTCATTATATATATGCACAGTCATTTTTTGTACAATGTATAAGTGTATGTACAATGTACAATGTATATAGTGTATGTACAATGTATATGGAATTTAAACAATTTTATGTACAATTGAATACTGATAAGTGAATGACACTGATGAACCACAATGTCACCTATTAAGGGAGGAGTTATAGAGTCTGATGGCCACAGGTAGAAATGACCTCCTGTGGCGCTCTGTGGTGCATTTTGGTGGGAGATGAGTCTTGCACTGAATGTGCTCCTGTGTCCCATCACTGTGTTGTAGAGTGGGTGGGAGCCATTGTTCATAATGGCCTGCAGCTTAGACAGCATCCTCCTCTCCGACACTGCCATAAGCGAATCCAGCTCCACTCCCACCACATCACTGGCTTTGTGGATCAGTTTATTGAGTCTGTTGGCGTCTGCCGCCCTCAGTCTGCTGCCCCAGCATGCAACAGCATAGAGGATGGCACTCGCCACCACAGACTCATAGAAGATCCTGAGCATAGTCCGGCAGATGTTGAAGGACCTCAGGAGTCTCAGAAAATAGAGGCGACTTTGGCCCTTCCTGTATAGGGCATCAGTGTTCTTAGCCCAGTCCAGTTTGTTGTCAATGTGTACTCCCAGATATTTGTAGTCCTCAACGGTGTCCACACTGACCCCTCCGATGGACATAGGGGCCACCGGTGCCTTGTCTTTCCTCAAGTCCACCACCAGTTCCTTTGTCTTTGTCACGTTGAGCTCTAGATGGTTCCGCTTGCAATAAGCTGGAATTGAAGATTGCAGCTAATCCTCCTCCTCGACCTGTGCTTCGAGCCTTCTGACAGTTACTGTGACTCGGGGGTGTTGATTCATTTAAACTAACATATTCATCCTGCTGTAACCAGGTTTCTGTAAGGCAGAATAAATCAATACGTTGATCAATTATTAAATCATTTACTAATAGGGACTTGGAAGAGAGAGACCTAATGTTTAACAATCCACATTTAATTGTTTTATTCTTTGGTGCAGTTGATGAAGCTGTATTATTTATTGTTTTTGAATTTTTATGCTTAAATAGCTTTTTGCTGATTTTAGCTTTGGTTTTTGGTGGTCTGGGAGCAGGCACCGACTCTATGGGGATGGGGTTTTGGGGGGGATGGCAGGAGGAGAGAAGCTGCAGAGAGGCGTGTAAGACTGCAACTCTGCTTCCTGGTCTCAACCCTGGGTAGTCAGTTTTTAGGAGGGTTAATAAATTTGGCCAGATTTCTAGAAATGAGAGCTGCTCCATCCAAAGTGGGATGGATGCCGTCTCTCCTAACAAGACCAGGTTTTCCCCAGAAACTTTGCCAGTTATCTATGAAGCCCACGTCATTTTTTGGACACCACTCAGACAGCCAGCGATTTCAAGGAGAACATGCGGCTAAACATGTCGCTCCTGGTCTGATTGGGGAGGGGCCCAGAGAAAACTACAGAGTCCGACATCGTTTTTGCAAAGTTACACACCGAGTCAATATTAATTTTAGTGACCTCCGATTGGCGTAACCGGGTGTCATTACTGCCGACGTGAATAACGATCTTACCAAATCTACGATTAGCCTTAGCCAGCAGTTTCAAATTTCCATGAATGTCGCCTGCTCTGGCCCCTGGAAGACATTTGACTATGGTCGCCGGTTGTCTCTAGCTTCACGTTTCTCAAAACAGAGTCACCAATAACCAGAGTTTGTTCCTCGGCGGGTGTTGTCGCCGAGTGGAGAAAAACGGTTAGAGACGTGAACAGGTTGGTGGTGTACCCGGGGCTTCTGCTTAGGACTACGCTTCCTCCTCACCGTCACCCAGCCGGCCTGTTTTCCCTGCTGCTCAGGATCTGCCTGGGGGGAGCTAACGGCGGCTAAGCTACCATGGTCCGCACCCGCTACAGGGGCCTGGCTAGATGTAGGATTTTCCAGGGTGCAGAGCCGAGTCTCCAGTTCAGAAAGCCTGGCCTCCAGAGCTACAAATAGACTACATTTATTACAAGTACCGTTACTGCTAAAGGAGGCCGAGGAGTAACTAAACATGTGACACCCAGAGCAGGAAAGTGCAGGAGAGACAGGAGAAGAAGCCATGCTGGTAGTGAGTCGGCTAAGGGCTAAGCTACTAGCTGAGCTAAGCTAGCGAATTTCTAAAAACAAATAGAGTAATGTGAATACAGGTGATTCAGCAAAGAGTATGCTATTTAAAGTAGGTGAAGATTACACTAAAATATGTATTATCCAGATAAATCGAGTTATACAGATATAACAGCTGACAGACAGCAAAACACTGTGCTCTGAAAACAGGAACAGGAAGTGATACAATACCGCAGTGAGAGCCAACACCAAGTGACAGCCTGTATTTCACAATAATGTTGCTGCTGTACTAATTAAATGGAAGCACTGTCCCACAGCAAGCTGCACTCTCATTTTGTTCAGTCACAAAGAACAGAAGTTGGAGGCCCTCAGCTTTCTTGCATCATGGACATCATGGCCAGCAAAAATATTAATGAACCATTCTGTGTCATCAACAATCCCTTGCAGGAGAATGGAGAAGAAATAGCACCTATTCATTTATTCTCCTTGTCATACATGCTAACTCAAACTGCAACAAACTGCAGGTACCAAGAAGTTAATTGAGTACGGTAGTCTTACTTCTTGTTCATATTAAAAATGTTCACTATAAGTCCCGTTGTGATAACTTGTCAGTCCCTCCATCTTGAATGAGCTCAGGCATGGCTTTGCTCATTGAATCACCTAGAAATAATTTGACAACAGAACATTTTTTTCTGTTGGAAGTCTGAGAAAGTACACATACCTTCTTGTGCCTAATGTCCAGATTTGCAAACTGAGCTTTACATCTGTTTCGCTGTTTATAATCAGAGTGAGTGCAGCACAGGCTTTCATGGAGGTGTTCTTGTGTTTCTAACTAAAACCAATGGAGGGCTCAGCTCTGGAGCGATGTTGCTTCCAGTTCCGATTATCGATGCAAATGGAGTGAAGCTAAGAGCCGAGCCAAGCTGCGTTCAATAGCGCTACTCTATGAAACACACTCACCTACAGTAAAGGAAGTTTATTATGTATGGCATTGTAGAAATTAAAGATTTAAATATATTTACACATACTAAATGTAGACTTTATCTTCCATCTCCTTACAGTTAGACAGCATTTAGAGTTTTGATTAACACCAGCTACTGCAGGATACAGCAGTAACCCTTTAAATGAAATAGAATTTGAATCTTAATAGAAAAGTACAACTTCCATGGCAAAACCACCCTGAGACGCTCATCTGTAGCTTTAATATTTCTGTTTAAGGCTACAACATTGACCTTTTTAGGTAAGGACTTGAAACATATTTAACAAAAGGAGCAATAACATCCAAGTTCATGCAAAGTTTGTTGGTTTCTCACCTAACGAGGACAAATGACGAATAATCTATAGTGATGGGGACCATATCAAACCTGTGTGCAGTTTGTATTTCTAAACAGATTTGTGCACTGACTCTACTGTGTCGAGGACTGATGTTAGTGCCATCCTTCATACTCCCCTTGATAAGTGGAATTAATATGAATATAGAATCATGGCTGAATAGCAGCCATAAAAGCATCATTAATTAAGTTACCTTAGTGAAAATTCATTTTGGTAGCAAACCCCATGATGGTGACCTCTGCAGTAATTAAAACTCTGAGAATCAAAAGGATCATGAATTACAGTTCATTATCATCTCTGCCCCGACTCACTAATTAAACAGAACTTTTATTCTCATTTAATAATGTTTTGGCTGGGATACAAATTTGCTGTTAGGTGACTTGACATTAGCACAGTGATATTAAAGGTTCTAGCGACAGCTGGCAGAGATTTGATGGTGACGGATTATTGTTGGTGTGAAGTTTTAGTGTGCAGCGACCTGACGTGGAGCTCTGGATGATGGAGAGTTCAAGGTTTCCTCCCAAGTGACTAAAAGCCAGAATCCAACAGTATACTTCAAACACAGAATTTTTACATACGTATTTTCACGAGAAGCTAGAAAAAAACAGTAAGAAAAATTTTAATTGAACCCTCTGGGGTATAAGTACCTTTCACCTTAAGAACCATTTTCCTCGCCTTGAACAAACAACAAAATTATATATCATGTACATTAAAAAGCAGGCAAAGCTTTTTCTTTCTTGTACAACTGTTTTCTTGTACAACTTTACAGAACAGATGTAACAAATCATGTGCCACTCCATAAACACTTCCTGTCCCCCACAGACAGAGGGCGCCATCACAGGCCTGACACTTCCAGGTGTGTCCCTCCTCTTGTTGTACACCTCAAGACGGTGTTTACAGTCTGCTTTTGGCAGCATTTGCCCCGTCCATGACTACACAACATACTAAGCACACTACCTATGCGTGTGAGACAATGCCACATGTTGCCATATGATTTTTTGATTGGTTGATGTCAGTTCCACCAATAGGAAAGTGATGTTGTGATTTTTTTTTTTTTTGGGGGGGGGGGGGGGGGGGGGGGGGGGGGGGGGGGTTACTGTTCCTTCCTGCACCAAACTCACATCACACATGAATACAATATACAGGAACATGCATGGCATTAATTTTTGCTCATAACTCTGGTTTTAATTTGTCTATAATCACAATTTAAAAGCTTGTATGTAATTTGAGGTCCACATTTTCATTGCAAGTTAAAATGAAGACTGCGTGCAAAGTCAACAATGATGTCATTTGGCATGCCAGCATATTCATCAACTCGAGGTTTTTAAAAAAAACAAAAAAAAAAAAAAAAAAAACATGGCTGACGGCTGGTGAATTCAAAAGGCAGGACTCCAGATAAAAGTTTAGCAAGATTTATTTACAGAATTCAAATCAATAGATAATGCAGTGTCCTCCAGAAGGCTCGGGGCTTCTGGCTCCAGTCCGGGCTTTGCAATCCTTGAGTGTTTCTTCACCTCTTGTGGCAAGCCTCTCCGCTCTAACTCCAGGGGATCTGGGCAACAGGAAACAAGCAGATTAGTAGCAAACCAAATTAGCACAGAAATAACAAGCTAGGTATGTGAGCCAGCAACACTAACAGCGATACTGTCAATTATCCAGCGAAGACTAATAGCAGCTCGCAGCTTAAATAGTGGTCTTGATGAGATCATCACGAACAGGTATGCTGCTTAGCCTCCATGTGATTGAGTGCCCAGAAGGTGGAGACCAGAACTGGGCCCAGCCCCTGAACCACTGGCCAGGAGACTAAAAACAAAAAAAGAAAGCAAAAAATTTGGCAGGGCACGCACAGGAAGACCAAGGGCCATGACAAAAAGCCTCGTCCTGAACCCATCAGCAGGACCGGTATCTGCTCCTTTGTGTAAGGAGAAAGAGGAGGAGCACTGCTTTTGATATGCACAGTTGTGGGTTGTGGCCTTGGTTTGGTGCATTTTAGGCCCCGTTTACACGGCACGTTTCAAAATGAAAACGGTGGCGTTTCAGCCTCCCATTTACACGAGAACGGAGTAAAAACAAAGCGTTTTTCAAAATGCGTGGTCCAGAGTGGAGCATTTCAGAAATGCACCGGCCTCCGTCCTGACTGTAAACAGTTGAATACGGTGCATTTTGGAAACGGGGTACTCGCACATGCGCACTATTGTTGCAATCGCCAGTTTTCCGTGCATGCACTAATAGATGAACAACACTCTTTAGGGTTAGGATTCACGAGTGCCTTCGAGTAGCGCGATTCACAGTCCATCTTTTCTTGTGTTTTTGCTGTTTTTATTATTGAGTGTTGTGTGCAGCAGCAATCCAACCTCGTCATCAGTCCAAAAGCCTCACATTAGACATTTTATAAATAATGAACAAATCTTTGCGGCGCATCATACTGAGTCCCTCCATGTGTAAACAAAAAAAAAAAACAAAAACAAAAAAAACACTACCAACTTGTGGCCTGGCAATGGGGACTGCATCGTTTACCATTTCAAGCATCTTTGTGTAAATGCAGGCCATTTCTGAAACATCTCCGAGTAAACGGGAGGCCGAAACGCATCAAAACGACACCGTGTCCAGTGGAAATAGTGTCGTGTAAATGGGGCCTTAGTGCGTGGGTGGTGGGTTTTGCTTTTTATTTAGTTTTTGACACCCACAGTTGCAGGTGTAGCATTGGTTTGGTATTTTTTTAATGCGTGGGTGGTGGGTTTTGTTTTTGGTACAGTTTTTGACACCCACAGTTGCAGGTGTAGCATTGGTTTGGTATTTTTTAGTGGGTGGGTTTTATTTTTTATTTAGTTTTTGACACCCACAGTTGCAGGTGTAGCATTGGTTTGGTATGTTTTAATGCGTGGGTGGTGGGTTTTGTTTTTGGTACAGTTTTTGACACCCACAGTTGCAGGTGTAGCATTGGTTTGGTATGTTTTAATGCGTGGGTTTTATTTTTTATTTAGTTTTGACACCCACAGTTGCAGGTTGTAGCATTGGTTTGGTATGTTTTAATGCGTGGGTTTTGTTTTTGGTATAGTTTGTTGACACCCACAGTTGCAGTTGTAGCATTGGTTTGGTATTTTTTAGTGCGTTGGGTTTTGCTTTTGGTATAGTTTTGACACCCACAGTTGCAGGTGTAGCATTGGTTTGGTATGTTTTAATGCGTGGGTGGTGGGTTTTGCTTTTTATTTAGTTTTTGACACCCACAGTTGCAGGTGTAGCATTGGTTTGGTATGTTTTAAATGCGTGGGTGGTGGGTTTTGCTTTTTATTTAGTTTTTGACACCCACAGTTGCAGGTGTAGCATTGGTTTGGTATTTTTTAGTGCGTGGGTTTTGCTTTTGGTATAGTTTTTGACACCCACAGTTGCAGGTGTAGCATTGGTTTGGTATGTTTTAATGCGTGGGTGGTGGGTTTTGTTTTTTATTTAGTTTTTGACACCCACAGTTGCAGGTGTAGCATTGGTTTGTATGTTTAATGCGTGGGTGTGGGTTTTGTTTTTGGTATAGTTTTTGACACCCACAGTTGCAGGTGTAGCATTGGTTTGGTATTTTTTAGTGCGTGGGTTTTTGTTTTTGTATAGTTTTTGACACCCACAGTTGCAGGTGTAGCATTGGTTTGGTATTGTTTTTGGTATAGTTTTTGACACCCACAGTTGCAGGTGTAGCATTGGTTTGGTATTTTTTTAATGCGTGGGTGGTTGGATTTTGTTTTTGGTACAGTTTTTGACACCCACAGTTGCAGGTGTAGCATTGGTTTGGTATTTTTTAGTGCGTGGGTTTTGTTTTTGGTATAGTTTTTGACACCCACAGTTGCAGGTGTAGCATTGGTTTGGTATTTTTTAGTGCGTGGGTTTGTTTTTGGTATAGTTTTTGACACCCACAGTGCAGGTGTAGCATTGGTTTGGTATTGTTTTTGGTATAGTTTTTGACACCCACAGTTGCAGGTGTAGCAGTGGTTTGGTATTTTTTAATGCGTGGGTGGTGGATTTTGTTTTTGGTACAGTTTTTGACACCCACAGTTGCAGGTGGTAGCATTGGTTTGGTATGTTTTAATGCGTGGGTTTGTATTTTTTATTTAGTTTTTTGACACCCACAGTTGCAGGTGTAGCATTGGTTTGGTATTTTTTTAGTGTGTGGGTTTTGCTTTTGGTATAGTTTTTGACACCCACAGTTGCAGGTGTAGCATTGGTTTGGTATTTTTAATGCGTGGGTTTTGTTTTTGATATAGTTTTGACACCCACAGTTGCAGGGTGTAGCATTGGTTTGGTATTTTTAGTGCGTGGGTTTTGTTTTTGATATAGTTTTTGACACCCACGGTTGCAGGTGTAGCATTGGTTTGGTATGTTTTAATGCGTGGGTGGTGGGTTTTGCTTTTTATTTAGTTTTTTGACACCCACAGTTGCAGGTGTAGCATTGGTTTGGTATGTTTTAAATGCGTGGGTGGTGGGTTTTGATTTTTATTTAGTTTTTGACACCCACAGTTGCAGGTGTTAGCATTGGTTTGGTATGTTTAAATGCGTGGGTGGTGGGTTTTGTTTTTTGGTATAGTTTTTGACACCCACAGTTGCAGGTGTAGCATTGGTTTGGTATTTTTTAGTGCGTGGGTTTTGTTTTTGGTATAGTTTTTTGACACCCACAGTTGCAGGTGTAGCATTGGTTTGGTATTGTTTTTGGTATAGTTTTTGACACCCACAGTTGCAGGTGTAGCATGGTTTGGTATTTTTAATGCGTGGGTTTTGTATTTTTATTTAGTTTTGACACCCACAGTTGCAGGTGTAGCATTGGTTTGGTATGTTTTAATGCGTGGGTTTTTGTATTTTTATTTAGTTTTTGACACCCACAGTTGCAGGTGTAGCATTGGTTTGGTATTTTTTAGTGTGTGGGTTTTGCTTTTGGTATAGTTTTTGACACCCACAGTTGCAGGTGTAGCATTGGTTTGGTATTTTTAGTGCGTGGGTTTTGCTTTTGGTATAGTTTTTGACACCCACAGTTGCAGGTGTAGCATTGGTTTGGTATGTTTTAATGCGTGGGTGGTGGGTTTGTTTTTGGTACAGTTTTTGACACCCACAGTTGCAGGTGTGTAGCATTGGTTTGGTATTTTTAATGCGTGGGTGGTGGGTTTTGTTTTTGGTACAGTTTTTGACACCCACAGTTGCAGGTGTAGCATTGGTTTGGTATTTTTTAGTGCGTGGGTTTTGCTTTTGGTATAGTTTTTGACACCCACAGCTGCAGGTGTAGCATTGGTTTGGTATGTTTTAATGCGTGGGTGGTGGGTTTTGTTTTTGGTACAGTTTTTGACACCCACAGTTGCAGGTGTAGCATTGGTTTGGTATTTTTAATGCGTGGGTTTTGTTTTTGATATAGTTTTTGACACCCACAGTTGCAGGTGTAGCATTGGTTTGGTATTTTTAATGCGTGGGTTTTGTTTTGGTAAGTTTTTGACACCCACAGTTGCAGGTGTAGCTTGGTTTGGTATGTTTTAGTGGGTGGGTTTTGTTTTTGGTACAGTTTTTGACACCCACAGTTGCAGGTTGTAGCATTGGTTGGTATGTTTTAATGCGTGGGTTTTGTTTTTTGGTACAGTTTTTGACACCCACAGTTGCAAGTGTGTAGCATTGGTTTGGTATTTTTTAGTGCGTGGGTTTTGCTTTTGGTATATTTTTTGACACCCACAGTTGCAGGTGTAGCATGGTTTGGTATGTTTTAATGCGTGGGTGGTGGGTTTGTTTTTGGTATAGTTTTTGACACCCACAGTTGCAGGTGTTAGCATTGGTTTGGTATGTTTTAGTGCGTGGGTTTTATTTTTTATTTAGTTTTTGACACCCACAGTTTGCAGGTGTAGCCTTGGTTTGGTATGTTTTAGTGGGTGGGTTTATTTTTTATTTAGTTTTTGACACCCACAGTTGCAGGGTGTAGCGTTTGGTTTGGTATGTTTTTAATGCATGGGTGGTGGGTTTTGTTTTGGTATAGTTTTGACACCCACAGTTGCAGGTGTAGCATTGGTTTGGTATGTTTTAATGCATGGGTGGTGGGTTTTGTCTTTGGTACAGTTTTTGACACCCACAGTTGCAGGTGTAGCATTGGTTTGGTATTTTTTAATGCATGGGTGGTGGGTTTGTTTTGGTACAGTTTTTGACACCCACAGTTGCAGGTGTAGCATGGTTTGGTATTTTTTAATGCGTGGGTGGTGGGTTTTGTTTTTGGTACGTTTTTGACACCCACAGTTGCAGGTGTAGCATTGGTTTGGTATTTTTTAATGCGTGGGTGGGGGGTTTTGTTTTTGGTACAGTTTTTGACACCCACAGTTGCAGGTGTAGCATTGGTTTGGTATTTTTTAGTGCGTGGGTTTTGCTTTTGGTATACTTTTTGACACCCACAGTTGCAGGTGTAGCATTGGTTTGGTATGTTTTAATGCGTGGGTGGTGGGTTTTGTTTTTGGTATAGTTTTTGACACCCACAGTTGCAGGTGTAGCATTGGTTTGGTATTTTTTAATGCGTGGGTGGTGGGTTTTGTTTTTGGTACAGTTTTTGACACCCACAGTTTCAGGTGTAGCATTGGTTTGGTATTTTTTAGTGCGTGGGTGGTGGGTTTTGTTTTTGGTACAGTTTTTTGACACCCACAGTTGCAGGTGTAGCATTGGTTTGGTATTTTTTAGTGCGTGGGTTTTGTTTTTGGTACAGTTTTTGACACCCCAGTTGCAGGTGTAGCATTGGTTTGGTATGTTTTAATGCGTGGGTTTGTATTTTATTTAGTTTTTGACACCCACAGTTGCAGGTGTAGCATTGGTTTGGTATTTTTTAGTGGGTGGGTTTTATTTTTTATTTAGTTTTTGACACCACAGTTGCAGGTGTAGCAATTGGTTTGGTATGTTTTAGTGGGTGGGTTTTATTTTTTATTTAGTTTTTGACACCCACAGTTGCAGGTGTAGCGTTGGTTTGGTATGTTTTAATGCATGGGTGGTGGGTTTTGTTTTTGGTATAGTTTTTGACACCCACAGTTGCAGGTGTAGCATTGGTTTGGTATTTTTTAGTGCGTGGGTTTTATTTTTTATTTGGTTTTGGACACCCACAGTTGCAGGTGTAGCATTGGTTTGGTATGTTTTAATGCGTGGGTGGTGGGTTTTGTTTTGGTACAGTTTTTGACACCCACAGTTGCAGGTGTAGCATTGTTTGGTATGTTTTAATGCATGGGTGGTGGGTTTGTTTTTGGTACAGTTTTTGACACCCACAGTTGCAGGTGTAGCATTGGTTTGGTATTTTTTAATGCGTGGGTGGTGGGTTTTGTTTTTGGTACAGTTTTTGACACCCACAGTTGCAGGTGTAGCATTGGTTTGGTATTTTTAATGCGTGGGTGGTGGGTTTTGTTTTTGGTACAGTTTTGACACCCACAGTTGCAGGTGTAGCATTGGTTTGGTATTTTTTAATGCGTGGGTGGTGGGTTTTGTTTTTGGTAAAGTTTTTGACACCCACAGTTGCAGGTGTAGCATTGGTTTGGTATTTTTTAGTGCGTGGGTTTTTTGCTTTTGGTATACTTTTTGACACCCACAGTTGCAGGTGTAGCATTGGTTTGGTATTTTTTAGTGCGTGGGTTTTGCTTTTGGTATAGTTTTTGACACCCACAGTTGCAGGTGTAGCATTGGTTTGGTATGTTTTAATGCGTGGTGGTGGGTTTTGTTTTTGGTACAGTTTTTGACACCCACAGTTGCAGGTGTAGCATTGGTTGGTATTTTTTAGTGCGTGGGTTTTGTTTTTGGTATAGTTTTTGACACCCACAGTTGCAGGTGTAGCATTGGTTTGGTATGTTTTAATGCGTGGGTGGTGGGTTTTGTTTTTGGTATAGTTTTTGACACCCACAGTTGCAGGTGTAGCATTGGTTTGGTATTTTTTAATGCGTGGGTGGTGGGTTTTGTTTTTGGTACAGTTTTTGACACCCACAGTTGCAGGTGTAGCATTGGTTTGGTATTTTTTAATGCGTGGGTGGTGGGTTTGTTTTTGGTACAGTTTTTGACACCCACAGTTGCAGGTGTAGCATTGGTTTGGTATTTTTTAGTGCGTGGGTGGTGGGTTTTGTTTTTGGTACAGTTTTTGACACCCACAGTTGCAGGTGTAGCATTGGTTTGGTATTTTTTAGTGCGTGGGTTTTGTTTTTGGTACAGTTTTTGACACCCACAGTTGCAGGTGTAGCATTGGTTTGGTATGTTTTAATGCGTGGGTTTTGTATTTTTATTTAGTTTTTGACACCCACAGTTGCAGGTGTAGCATTGGTTTGGTATTTTTTAGTGTGTGGGTTTTGCTTTTGGTATAGTTTTTGACACCCACAGTTGCAGGTGTAGCATTGGTTTGGTATGTTTTAATGCGTGGGTGGTGGGTTTTGTTTTTGGTACAGTTTTTGACACCCACAGTTGCAGGTGTAGCATTGGTTTGGTATTTTTTAATGCGTGGGTGGTGGGTTTTGTTTTTGGTACAGTTTTTGACACCCACAGTTGCAGGTGTAGCATTGGTTTGGTATTTTTAATGCGTGGGTTTTGTTTTTGGTATAGTTTTTGACACCCACAGTTGCAGGTGTAGCATTGGTTTGGTATTTTTTAATGCGTGGGTTTTGTTTTTGGTACAGTTTTTGACACCCACAGTTGCAGGTGTAGCATTGGTTTGGTATTTTTTAAATGCGTGGGTTTTGTTTTTTGTATAGTTTTTGACACCCACAGTTGCAGGTGTAGCATTGGTTTGGTATGTTTTTAATGCGTGGGTTTTGTTTTTGGTATAGCTTTTGACACCCACAGTTGCAGGTGTAGCATTGGTTTGTTATGTTTTAGTGCGTGGGTTTTATTTTTTATTTAGTTTTTGACACCCACAGTTGCAGGTGTAGCATTGGTTTGGTATGTTTTAGTGGGTGGGTTTTATTTTTATTTAGTTTTTGACACCCACAGTTGCAGGTGTGTAGCATTGGTTTGGTATTTTTTAATGCGTGGGTGGTGGGTTTTGTTTTTGGTACAGTTTTTGACAGCCACAGTTGCAGGTGTAGCATTGGTTTGGTATGTTTTAATGCGTGGGTTTTGTTTTTGGTACAGTTTTTGACACCCACAGTTGCAGGTGTAGCATTGGTTTGGTATTTTTTTAATGCGTGGGTGGTAGGGTTTTGTTTTTGGTACAGTTTTTGACACCCACAGTTGCAGGTGTAGCATTGGTTTGGTATTTTTTAGTGGGTGGGTTTTATTTTTTATTTAGTTTTTGACACCCACAGTTGCAGGTGTAGCATTGGTTTGGTATGTTTTAGTGCGTGGGTTTTATTTTTTATTTAGTTTTTGACACCCACAGTTGCAGGTGTAGCATTGGTTTGGTATGTTTTAGTGCGTGGGTTTTGCTTTTGGTATAGTTTTTGACACCCACAGTTGCAGGTGTAGCATTGGTTTGGCATGTTTTAATGCGTGGGTTTTGTTTTGGTATAGCTTTTGACACCCACAGTTGCAGGTGTAGCATTGGTTTGGTATGTTTTAGTGCGTGGGTTTTATTTTTTATTTAGTTTTTGACACCCACAGTTGCAGGTGTAGCATTGGTTTGGTATTTTTTTAGTGCGTGGGTTTTGCTTTTGGTATAGTTTTTGACACCCACAGTTGCAGGTGTAGCATTTGGTTTGGTATGTTTTAATGCGTGGGTTTGTTTTTGGTATAGCTTTTGACACCCACAGTTGCAGGTGTAGCATTGGTTTGGTATGTTTTAGTGCGTGGGTTTTATTTTTTATATAGTTTTTGACACCCACAGTTGCAGGTGTAGCATTGGTTTGGTATTTTTTAATGCGTGGGTTTATTTTTTATTTAGTTTTGACACCCACAGTTGCAGGTGTAGCATTGGTTTGGTATTTTTAATGCGTGGGTTTTGTTTTTGTATAGTTTTTGACACCCACAGTTGCAGGTGTAGCATTGGTTTGGCATGTTTTAATGCGTGGGTTTTGTTTTTGGTATAGCTTTTGACACCCACAGTTGCAGGTGTAGCATTGGTTTGGTATGTTTTAGTGCGTGGGTTTTGTTTTTTATTTAGTTTTTGACACCCACAGTTGCAGGTGTAGCATTGGTTTGGTATTTTTTAATGCGTGGGTGGTGGGTTTGTTTTTGGTACAGTTTTTGACCACCCACAGTTGCAGGTGTAGCGTTGGTTTGGTATGTTTTAATGCGTGGGTTTTGTTTATTTAGTTTTGACACCACAGTTGCAGGTGTAGCATTGGTTTGGTATTTTTTAGTGCGTGGGTTTTGCTTTTGGTATAGTTTTTGACACCCACAGGTGCAGGTAGGTGTAGCATTGGTTTTGGTATGTTTTAATGCCGTGGGTTTTGTTTTTGGTATAGCTTTTGACACCCACAGTTTGCAGGTGTAGCATTGGTTTGGTATGTTTTAGTGCGTGGGTTTATTTTTTATTTAGTTTTTGACACCCACAGTTGCCGGTGTAGAATTGGTTTGGTATGGTTTTAGTGCGTGGGTTTTATTTTTTATTTAGGTTTTTGACACCCACAGTTGCAGGTGTAGCATTGGTTTGGTATGTTTTAGCGCGTGGGTTTTATTTTTTATTTCGTTTTTGACACACACACTATATACACACACCAACACACACACACACACCACACACATATATACACACACACACACCACACCACACCTATATACACACACACACACATACACACACACACACACACACACATATATACACACACACACACACACATATATATACACACACACCCCACACATATATATACACACACACACACACACACACACACACATATATACACACACACACACACACACACACACACACACATATACACACACACACACACACACACACACACACAAACACAGACATAGGGCGAGAGGCAGGGTACACACTGTGCAGGTCTCCAGCCTGTCGCAGGGCCAACACAGAAAGACAGACCACATCCACAACATCTACACTCACATTCATGCTCTCATTCACACCTATTGGCAATTTAGAGTTTTCAATTAACCTAACTCCAGTAAGTGCATGTCTTCGGACTGTGGGAGGAAACCAGAGTACCTGGAGAAAACCCACGCAGACACGGGGAGAACAGGCAAACTCTACAGAGAGAGAGGGGCCTTGTGACTGTGAGGCAGCTGTGCTAACCACTGCGCCGCTATAAATATCATACACACACCCAATTTTTTTTTTTTTTTTAAATTGTATTTCATAAATGGACTTAAGCACTTGAAAGCCAAAATAGCAGTTCTGACTGCAGCCTATTAACCTTAGCCCAGTTTCAGAATAATTTCTCTATGTATCTTTTTGTATTTTTTTGAGAAATCTATTTTCTTTCACTTATCTGGGGCCAGGGCACAGGGGCAGCAGCCTAAGCAGAAAAACCCAGACCTCCCTCCCAACCACCTCCTCCAGCTTATCCAGGAGAGTATTGAGGCCAAGCCAGCAAAGAGATCTAATTTCTCCAGTGTCCAGTAGGACATGCCTCACCCAAGAGGCGCCCAGGAGGCAACCTAGTCGAATCATGTCGTCTGGCTTCTTTCGACGTGGAGGAGTAGTGGCTCTACTCTAAGCCCCTACCAGATGGCTGCACTCCTCACCTCTTTAAGCTTGGCCCCTCTAAGGGTGTGGGACTCTAATCTGCTAGAGAATCTCTCCCAGTTTGGAAGTCACTGCCCCGAGTGCTCCAATTACCTTTGTTAATTTTCCTCTCTAGCTCTTCTCTCAGCCCTTGGGATTTCTCAAGCTTCCTGTGCTCCTGTTGCTTGGTATTGCTCCATTTATCACTATGGCTTTCTTCCTCTGCTTACCCACCACTACTATATACAGTTAGCCATCACCAGTTTATCCGTCTGCATCTGCAATCCCAAAGCTCAGTCATTCTCAGCCACCTGTGGGGGCATATACCATTTTGACCTTGGGACTTGGTTATGGCAGTCCATGTATACCCTGCCTGCTAGCATCTTACATCCTACTGTCATGTGCTAGACTGTCTGATGATTAGTGTCTCTGTGCTATATTTCAGCACAGCTTTGTCCAGCCATTAATAGGATTTTTCCTGATATAAACTAATTCTATTCTTCTGGTACATACTGTGCAGGGTGCCTATCTTTCTATGATGGTTCCTGTTCTTGCTCTTCTTCTTTCTTGAATTTCTGCTGCCTAAGGTACTCACTAAGCACATGATCCTTTGTGGCCATCTTCCTGAGATACTCATTGAACTTTGTTGTGTTATCCAGGACAGTGGTTATGATTCACTAGTCTTTGGCTTTCTTCCTTCTGCTTAGTGTACAGTCCCAGGGTGCTGGATTTGGGGGAAAATCCTCTGTGCAGGGTAAGTATCTTTGTGTTGATGTCAGTGTCTTCTAGCTCCTCCTTTGGTCAATTCAATTTAATTTTATCTATTTGTGTGTGTGTGTATATATATATATATATATATATATATATATATATATATATATATATATATATATATATATATATATATATATATATATAAAAAATTTATTTATTTTAGTGGGTGAGTGGTGGCATCAAGACATAGGTATCCATGTAGTCAATCCATGCAGTGCACAGGTTGGTCAGTCTGATCTTACAGTCTCCAGTGACTGGTCTATCTACCAGTAGCCGGTGTTTTGCTCCCCTGGTACCTCTGCTGATGCCTTTCTGGGTCCTGCTCATGTGACTTAGCTATGTGCCTGCTCATTTTAGCTGCTGTGATGCCTGACAGGAGTTTCCATGTTGTACTGATGCAGGTTACTGGATGGGACTGGTCTCTTCTGCAGATCTTTGGAGATCGGGACCGTCTGGCCTTCAGTCAGCCATTCCAGGTGCATTATTAGCAGCTGATTCAATTGTGCTGCCAGACACTCATGGAGTGCAGTTAGCTTCTTTAGCCAGTAGGTGTGAATCATATCAAGGCCTGGGGCTATCCAGGTCTTCATGTGTGAGACTTTCTTGGATGACTGTGATGCTTACTGGATCCTGTTCATGGAGGTTTGCTGTGGTCTGCCCTTAGATCTACTAGCCACTGACCATTGCTCCATCTCCAGAGAGAGGCGGGTGAGCAAGACATCTTCCCCTCTGGGCCCAGGGTGGGCGGTCGAGCAGCCGGGTGAGCAGGTTCACAAGATGCGCCCCCCCCAGCCCAGAGACGGCGGGCGGGCGAGTGAGCAGGCGAGAAACATCTCCCTCTCTCCCGTTCATTTTCACCAGAGCGAGCGAGAGCAAAAAAAAAAAAAAAATCGTATTTTTTTATATAATTATATATATATAAAATAAAAAAGTAAGAAAGAGAACACCAGTTATACGGAATCCATTTCATATGCTTTAGTATAAACAAAATTGACAGGTATTCTGGAGAGGCAACAACCCCCAACAAAAGGGGAAAGTTTCTGTAGGTGGTGGCCACAAACAATTTTCCTGTCCTTATTCCTCCTCAATGATTTTTCTCTGGTTTTCTTTTTTGCTAGTATCCTCATCACTCCTGGTAGAATGAGATGGCACCAGCAGCCCATTCAGGCGAACACATGTAAGCCAGCTCCTCCAACATGGCATATCTGTAAATGCCATGACAACATTTGTTGTGTCTCCAGGCACTCTCAAGAGTGCTGAGGAGAGATGAGGGAGAGCTGGACAGGAACACAAAAGGGCATCAACCCAGCAGTAAAGCTATAGAGAAACAGGAGATCTGCCAGAGCCCTGAAAATTTTATCTAGCACGCTTATGTGCAAGGTTCTGAAAGTTTGGTCAGAAACAAACTCCATGAGTCTGGCATAAAATCCTGACACGCTTTAGTAGAAGCTGAGCTCACAGCCCAGCTGTCTGCAGACAGTGATGCTGCCTGCCTGACAGTTTGGCAGTGGGTGAGTGGTGGTCTGGGAAGGCATATTCCTGGAGGGTTGCACAAGCTTCCACATGTTGACCAAAGGCACCCTGGCTGCTAATAGGTACGAGGATGAAATCCTCGTACCCACTGTCAGATCTTACACTGATGAGGTGGAGCCTGGGTTCCTGGTACAGGGTCATGTTTGGCCACATATGGTGAGAATGTATAGACAGTCCCTGGATGACAGACAGTGATGGTACTGCTAGTCCTCCTGTTCTCTGGTCCCAAATCCAACTGAGAACCTCTGGGACATTAATGCCACTCAGTAGTAGCCCATACTGTCCATGCCCTGATACAGGTCTGGGAGGAGATCCTCAGGTCACCCTCCACGTCTCATCAGGAGAATAAGCAGAGGTTGCCTCACACTACCAGTGACAAAGATACTAACAAGCAATACTGGGGGGGTAAAAAGAGAAATTATATAAAAAGTAGTCATGAGAAAAGGACAGAACACTTTTCTGTGGCCATCACCAACTACAGTTCTCTGTTAGACTATATTAGCTGCAGCACTATGTATATGTCTGGGTGTTATCTTGTTATCACTCCAGCACACCGACTGTCACTTATTTGCACCAAAGCAGATGAAGGGATGGACGGAGTGATGGATAAGGGGAGGGATGGAGGGATGGATAAAGGGAGGGATGGATAAAGGGAGGGATGGAGGGATGGATAAAGGGAGGGATAAAGGGAGGGATGGAGGGATGGATAAAGGGAGGGATGGAGGGATGGATAAAGGGAGGGATAAAGGGAGGGATGGAGGGATGGAGGGATAGATGATGATGATTGCTTCCTTAACCAGCCATGTCCCGTCTGCCGAATGTTTGTAGTTCCTTTAATATGGCAGGATAGGCCTCCCCATTGTGATTGACACCTCATTTGGCCAATCATGTAACTGGCCTCACCAAATCACCTGACAACGCTACGTGACGCCCTCTGGTTATTATTGGCTCTATGAAACCCATTTCTTAAGACGATTGGCCGAATGAGGTGTCAATCAAAATGGGAGGCCTAGCCTGCCATATAAAATGAGACATGGCCAGCTAACAGGCTATAAAATGGGTTTTCCAGAGCCAATTATAACCAGAGGGGGTTATGTAATTTTTTTCTCCAGGTGATTTTGGTGCTGCCAGTCATCCTTGAAGTTTAACTGACTTCGTTATACTGTGATGATTGTGGGTTACCTCAATTTTTGAGCCTAGACTAGAACAGGTTTTCCACTAAAAGACAAAAAGTCAAACCAGGGTTCACAATTCTATTTCTCACAAGTTCACAAAACCTGAAACACACAATGAGACAGATGCATCGTTACTGTAGCTCCTCCAAGCCGAGCTGAGCCTCTTCTCTTTTTAAACAACAAACAGGAAACCTGCCTGATCCACCACAGAAACACTCCAGAGTCCTGGATCAGCTGTAACCAGACTCTGCAGCACAGTCACAATCTGAGCCAACGTCTCTCACTTACTCACTCTCTCACACACACACACACACACACACACACACACACACCCCAAAAGTATCCACTCACCATCCAAATCACTGAGTTCAGGTGTTCCAGTCACTTCTATGTCCACAGGTGTATAAACCAAACACCTCGGCACACAGACTGCTTCTACCAACATTAGTCAGAGAATGGGTCACGCTCAGTGAATGCCAGCATGGTACTGTGATAGGATGATACCTGCGCAGTCCTGAAATTTCCTCACTTCTAAATATTCCACAGTCAGCTGTTAATGGGATTATAACAAAATGGAAGCGATTGGGAACGACAGCAACTCTTCCTGTTCCAACACGACTGCACACCAGTGCACAAAGCAGCTCCATAAAGACCTGGTCCTGACCCCAGCCTGATAGAACAGCTTTGGGATGAATGAGAGCAGAGACTGTGAGCCAGGCCTTCTCTCCAACATCAGTGTCTGACCTCACAGATGTGCTTCTGGAAGAATGGTCACAAATTCCCATAAACACTCCGAAACCACTAAACTCCATTAAAGCCTGTGGATTATGGGATGTCACTTAAGTGCGTGTGTGCAGATGAGTGAACACATTTGGCAGCATAGCGTACACACTGGAGTAGCCAAAACACAGAAAGGAGCAGAAAAGATAGGCAGATGTAGAGAGATGGGAACAGAGGTCAGACAGACACAGAGGGCCGGCCTGTCAGATGATATCAGCTTTCATTGTGGCACAGCAGCCACACTGAAGGCTGTTCACATGGAGAGTGTCATACACAACCACAGAAACAGTGTTCCAATATCGGAGCGAGAGCGCAAAACGGAGCGAGAGCGCAAAACGGAGCGAGAGCGCGCAAACATCAGAGAGACAGATGAGCAGGAGAGCAGAGACGAGGCACGGCGGCCTCAGCAAACCAAACAGGACAGCAAGAGGAAGAGAGGGACGCACCTTTGGTAGATCTGGAGGGAAACATCTGCTCCAAAAATAATCAGCAGCCACCTGAAACGGTGATCACCTGTAGGAGGAAGATGTTAGTACCCCCCCTCCCCACCCAAGAAGAAAAAAAACAGCCTTACCTTTGAAGATCTACATGGGAAAATGCTTCTGCTTCAAAATGGATCCAAATGGGTTTGAAAATTTGACGGACGGAAGCGGCTAAACGGACGACCGGAAGCAGCACCCGACGATTGGATACGACCCGTTTCCAAAAAAGTTTTTGTATTTCTACAAATACAGTGCAGCGGTTTGCCAATCACAGCAAACCTACACTCCATTTAAAGTCATTCTAATGCTGCTTTTAAAGTGTTTTTTTTCCTTTTTTTCAAAGATACCAATTTGGATGCCAAAAAAAAGGCCTCAGCCCAACTTTTCTGGAAACACGGAGGAAAGCGTCCCCGGTACAGCAGCCGAGCAATCACAGCACAGAAGTAAGAATTTATTTAAAGAGAAACTTACCCTTTGTAGGTCGTCTCCCTCGGAAAAAATCAAGTTAATGCACAACAGAGTCAAAAACATCTGGACAGTCGTGACAGGGCGGCCATGTTGGAAGGAAGGAAGGTGGCAAAACCACAAGAAGTGAAAAAATAAAAGGACACTGCACTTACTGTTAGTAGATCTGCTGCTACAGACGGCCTGGAGGAAGACACACAGTGTCAAACAGAAGCCTCAGGAGTATTTCTTCTTTCTGAAGCACAGCAGCAGGTTGGCATGTTCCCAAACTTTACCTGAGCTTTGCTCTTTGGTGTCCTGCTGCTGCTGCCACACTGCAGGAGGGAGAGTCAGCCCTGCTGGTTCTCAGCTCCCGGTTCTCAGCTCCCGAGCTCCCGGTTCTCAGCTCCCGAGCTCCCGGTTCTCAGCTCCCGAGCTCCCGGTGCTCAGTTCCGGACACTCTTTCGGCGTGTTTTTAAATCGGGTCTCAAACTTCCACTTCAAAAACACTTTATCCTCTAATCACAGGCCTTTCACGGGTTAACCTGAGCTGGCAGAAAGCACTCAAATGTGCTCGTGGTAATAAGGTAACTTAGCTAAAGAATGTAAAATTCAGGAGTCGGGTTTTTGCGACACTTGGAGAGCAGCGCAGGTAATAATGGTCCCGCAAACACCTGTTCAGCCTGAGCCAGCTAGCCAAACACACCTGACGGTATTTAGGCCTCAGTGACGTCTGCACAGGTCTTCAGCTCTGAGGCCTCAGGTGCAAAGACGAACCAAAATCAGCGCCATCCATTTAAAATCCGCCATCCCAGCCGCTGTCGTTGTTTACGTCACACGTCTACACCTGAGAACGCGCGAAGTGATGCGTTTAAGTGATTTAGAAAAAATAAAAAAATTCCTAACTTGTCTCGTTTGTTTCTGAGATAGATAGATAGATAGATAGATAGATAGATAGATAGATAGATAGATAGATAGATAGACTACGCGTTTTCACAAAGCATAATGTAGGAGCAGAATATGTATTTACTGGGTGTCACGCATCACACGGTAATTGGTGGGCCTGACTATATATGGTAAGGGGGTTTTTTTTTGTTTGGTCAGGTGTTCCACCCGGAAGGGAAAAACAGTTTTTGACCGCTGAAGTTACAAGGACCTTTGAGAATTATAGATGTTGATGTTTCAAGTGTTTTTGGAAATCTGTGCAAGTATAATGGACACTGATGATTGTGGATAAAAATAAATGGATGAAGTGTTCAACTGGCAAGTATGACTCAGACTTTGATTCATCAGGCACCGTAATCAGCGCGTCAATTAGGTTAGCCCGTGTGTAGCACCTCAGTGGCTTAAAGCATTGGCTTAGCCTCTGCACATAAGGATAATAACTGTTAGAGCTGCTGAAAGCCCAGCTGGCTCTGTGTCTGCACAGCAGCGTCTCTTTCTTTATTAACAAACAGCACTTAGAAGTCACCATTTGTTATGAATGTTGCTCAAAGTGCAAACACTTCCAGCAGCACTGAGTATTTCTCAGCTCGTCTCCTGCTGTTTGGGTTTCAGAGCTGACCTGCTGTCATCGGTTATGCATGGAGATTAAACAACATGGCGGCCTCTGTTCACGTGATTAAAAGCCACTGTCAGATACACCTTAGTGCAGCAGGGGAACTGTATGCAGGACGATATCATCTCATTTCTGTAATTATTTATCTTAAGGGGTGATGATGAAAGCAGATTGAATCCATCACCAATGGAGCTCAGATATCATGATTCACCATGGGAACAGGTAATTAAAAAGCAGAGCCTCGATTTTCCTCCACTGATCTGAGAAATTTGAATAGATGTCAGGATGGACCGTGCTGTATCTGACAAACACGAGCAGAGAAAAAGACTCGTTTCGAGCAGTGTCATCTTCTCACCTCGAATGTTCCTTCACAGGTGGAAAAACTGGAGTCGTTTTACCATAAAATTCAGGTAAAAGCAACTACAGATAAGAGTTTAATTATAGGGTTTTGATATTAGACACAGTAAGTCTGTGTTTGGTCATTAACAGTGGAAAATATGTCAAGGTTCAAACCTGATATCATTTAATGACTGCAGCTGGATTCACAAACACGCTTTAAACTACATTTAGTCCAACTCCTGTCAGACTGAGCATGAGAAATGATTATTCCCTGATCATCGTGCTCTGTGTGTCATGATCCAGGCCGGTGGCCCAGTGTTTTGTGTCCTTAGGTTAAGTTTTATTTCTCTGATTATGTTTATTATTTTTCTTATCATTTAGATTCTCACTTTGTTTTAGTTTTAAGTTTAGCCTGGTCATTGTTTCCCGTTGTTCCTGTTTTATTGTGACAGTCTCGGTGCTTTATGTTTACCCTCGGTCCTCGTCTCAAGTTCTTGTGTCTTAGTCTCAGTCCGCGTTCCTGTCACTGTCTAGTTGTTTCCTGTTTTATTTTGACAGTCGTCTTGTGTTTGTGTGTTGTATTCAGTTTGCGTCCCCTTGTCTTGTCAGTGTAATTTGGTTCACCTGTGTTCCCAGATGTGTCCACTTCCCTCGTCAGCACTCTTGTGTATTTAAGTCCTGAATTTCCCCTGCTTGTTGTCGTGTCCTCATTAAGGTTCCTGCTGTGTGCGCCTGGTTATAGATTTATGTTTATATGCAAGTCCATGTCAAGTTAAATGTGTTTATGCTGCAGGTTCCCGTCCAACCCTTCTGTGTTCACTTCATAAAAAAAGCTGAATTCAAATGAAGCCTTTTGCCTTTGGTGCCTGCTCTGGGGTCCTCATCCTGCCTGCCACACAGCAGTGCATGACTACACGAAGGCTTTCAGGACTCTGTGATGTGCTGTGACAAAAACTAAGTGCATCCTCACTGCTTCCAGAAATGAAGAGGGTGAGAAGCAGCCAGGTGCTACTGATCAAATGCACTTGAGTGATTATAAGAAAGTAAAAGCAGATGTTTTTTAGGGAAACTGCTGGTCTGGAGCCTTCAGGGGTGTGTTCACAAAAAACCACACTCTTCCCAGGAGTGGACGTCCAATCAAATTCACCCCACGGACAGACGCTGCAACGCTCAGGAAACTGCAGCAAGCCCAAAAGCTCCCTCTCAGACTCTACAGCCCTCAGTTAGTATGTCAAAGGTTAAAGTTCACGACAGCACAATAAAAGAGGCTGAGAAAGGCAGGAGAAAGCATCTTATTTTATCAGTGAACACTGTTCCTGGTGTGATTCAGGAATGGTCCTGGAGCAACACTAACATCATCACCATCATCGTCATCATCACCTGGGAGGCAGCGATTGTGCAGAGCTGGATTACTGGACTCGTTCTGACGACAAAGCTCTGCAGATGATGATGTGCTGACGACTGCTGATGGTGAGGAAATGGCTTTTATGGCTTTCACGAACGCACAGCTGTGACTAGAATAATTGATGGATTTCTTTATTCTTCTCTGAATGACGTCAGTTTCGCATCATCTTTTTATCTGGATGCACGGTGTGAGGCAGCTTTAGCACAGGGGGCTGGTGGGGCCACCTTTGTGCTGTTACAGCTCCACCCGGTTCACTGAGGACTGACTGATGGCGACATTAATCTGGATAAAACATCCAGCTGAAAGGCTTCATTTTAACAGCATGAAATAAGAGCTGGAGCCCCCTCAGGCTGTCAGTGGGTCACATGACCTCAAAGGAAATGTTTTATAATATCGTAGCGTTTTCCCGCTAAATGAGCCAAACCAATACGGCACACAGCACTCTGACCCAATTTTAGTACCAAAATTATACAAAATGATGCAAACAAAAAAGATGATAGAAAAAAATCTAATTTTATTTCAGGTGAAGTCAAATTCAAATAAAATCAAAGTCCAGTTCCATGAACTCCAGTTAGAGACGTCACGTTTACTCTGTTTGTAGCCTGGTTGGGGCCTGGAGTCAGGCAGGGATGGGAAGGACACGCCCCTGCCAATATTTCTGACATCACACTCTGTGAACCCCCCCATGTCCCCACAATGATAATACCAAACCTAATGTGCACAGTTTCCTTTACACACTAATAATTCATCACCCAGCAGGTACTGTGTGTTACCCTGAAGTTCACATGTTCTTGTATTTTCCCGTCTGACTTAAACATGTGACGTGTACATCACCCACCACCTCACATCATTCACCGCTGTGTGTTTGTGTGCTGCTGTTAGTTCAGCAATGGCCATCATTTTCAACCAGCACATCTCTGCTCATCCTTTCACCTCCATCATCTCTCCAGTTGGCTCAGATTGAGGTCAGTGTGTGCACAGACTCAGCGGGGGGGACTCCCTCCTCCCGCCAAGAACCGGCTGCCTCATTTTTCTCATTTGTGTCAAGTCTCAGCCTCGGAGAGGTCACCGCCACATCATCAGTTCTGGTCTGAAATGTAGAAAAGGAAAAAACACTGAAAATGAAAATGAATAGACAATAAAGCAGACAGCTGATTCCATCACAGGACGCAGACCTGACAGATGTTTTTAACTCCAGAACGCCGTCTGATGATAAAATCCTCGTACTGTCTCGTACACAAGGAGCAGCAGGTTGTTTCCAGCCTCCCTGATGCTGATTAAGTCAGTGTTCGGTCAGGTAAAGTTTCAGAGGCAGCCGGCTCACTTTGACTGCATGAACAACTTTCTGAAGACTCTGATCTGTTTTCAGGACAAACGCTCCCCTCCAGACGTACTGGAGTGAAGCCGGTCCCTTTATTGTTGCTGTAGACTCAAAACATTTGGCTTTGACAGAAAAAAATCAATATGAGACAAAAGATCAACGTCTCAGCTTTTATTTCCAGGTATTTACATCTGGATGTGATACACAGTTCAGAAGAGAGCACCTCTTGATTCCCGAGTTTTAGATGTTTACATTTGTGAAATCTGAGAGGTTTAAAAATCACTTTGGAGTCGTTAAAGCTGCCAGGAAAGAATCGTGCAGTGATATCTAAACAGCTTTCCCCACTCCACTGTCCGAGCTGTGGGGAAACCTTTGGATGATTTATTTGCTCGAGGCCTTTTAAGCAGTCACACACAGAGCAGCCAATCAGCAGAGCACCTCTCAGGAGATTGCACCTGACCTCTTGGTTACCTGTCGACAAATACTGCAGACTGGTGTAAGGCAGGAGGCTTCAGTCAAGACCTGGAGTACATGTGTGTCCACCAAAATTCAGCTCTGGTCTGTTCTATTGTTTTCTACTCAGTTTCTATAGTTTCAACTGAAATATGAGGGTTGTCTCATAAAGCTTGTGTCATCGTTTCTATCACAGCCACTCTAAAGACCAAAAGTCTTATAAATGTATTTATATAAAAAGTCTTATAGGTTCTCAGATTGTTTAGAGAAAACCTGCTTCAGAGCTGATAAGAGCATCAAGTAATTATGATGGTCAGTATAATAAACATGTAAATCCAAGCAGAGCATCGTGCTGAGGTAACATCACCACAGCTTTGGCTCTTTGTTTTAGGGGATTCGTCCACACTGGATAAATCTGAATACTTTCTGTCTCTGAGTTAAAGCTGAAGCTGCTTCACTAATCTGGGTTTTAATCCACAGGATTCCAGTTTCAGCTTCAGCAACTTTCAAAGTTTCTAAATTAAGTGACTTAATAAGGAGCATGTCTACACATTTTTCCTTTTCTTGACCGCACACAAACTCTTCTTATTTGCTTCATGTTCTTAGATTGAAATTCATCACACTGCATTACCTGAGGTATCTGCACCGGTACCTGACACATCTAATGCTAAATAAGCAACTATCCATCCATCCACTCTCCTCCGCTTGATCCTTTTCAGGGTCACAGGGGGGCTGGAGCCTATCCCAGCTGCCACAGGGCAAGAGGCGGGGTACACCCTGGACAGGGTTAACACAGAGAGGTCATTTAGAATGACCAGGTAACCTAACCCACTAAACTGCATGTCTTTGGACTGTGGGAGGAGACCCTCCAAACTTGGACCCAGCCAATGTGGAATTGAACCCAGGACATTCTTGCTGTGAGGCAGCGGTGCTACCCCCCCCAACGTGCTGCTAGTATTAGCAAGTATAAGCAGAAGAAAGCTGATGTTGACAAACCAACACAAAATGATCTGTAAAGAGGATGTGAAGAAACATCTGCTATGACTTTAGGTCCAATATGTTCAAGTATTTCTCTGAGGAGATCTCCACTGAAGTTGAAGGAGTACCGTTAATGTCCCTGCTCATCAAAGAGGGATGCAGTTAGTCTATTTCTGGAGGGAACAGCTGCGCCAAGGACTGAAACTATAGGGCTATTATTGTAGCAAAAGTTCTGTGTGTCCGTAAATGAATCCACGTGTGTGTATTGCGATCTGTATTTTGATCTGTCTGTAATCAGATTTGTAAATGTTCAAAGAAATCTGCAAAGTCTTAAAGTTTTTCTCAAGTCTCTGAAAACACGTACCTCAGGCCGCCAAGCTTTACAATTGGCTCTTTTCTTGTTAAAGATCATGTCCATTATTATGCAGTGGTTTTTACTGAGTTGGTCCACTTTAAACTGGACAGCATCCAGCCCATTAACTAAATGACTTTGACACCTCTGTCTACATCAGAACTTAGAGATTATGTGTAAAATATAGTGCAGGTTTCCATGAGCCTGTATGTGAGTGGATCATGCTGACCCCTGCACCTCCTTTTGGAGGCACAGCAGCAGGAGCAGGGAGGAGATCAAACTGCAGCTGGAGGATCTTCATGACAGACATGTTGGGTCTGCAAACCTACTTTTTCACCAAGAAAGACCTTGAAGAGATTTGGAACAGATAATTACAGGTTAGGTCAACAAATGCAAAAACAAGGCTCATATTTTTACTTCATATTCAGTCACTGCTATAACTAAAGGATGCTCCAATCCAGTTCTACATTGTGTGTTTTAAAGGAATTTACAATAATAAAATGCTTTTTTTCCTGATGACACTGATGTTTGCATAGTGGGAGCTTCTTGGTTTGAAGATGGCATTTGCTCTGGAAATGCTTAAAGTACTAATAAAGTTTAAATGTTTTGAAACTTTGCTGATAATGCTGCATTCTTTAGTAGTTTCTGAAAGCCAGACTCTTACTTGTAATGGAGTATTGTCTAAGTGTATTATTAATAATTTTCCATAAATAAATGGAGCAGTCGGTACTGACAGAGGTCACAGACTGCTGCAGAGAAGCATCCCTCTGTATGTACTGTGACTGGGCTTTGGACACAGAGGCATTCATACACAGTTATTCTGCATATTCTCGTTTCATGATTCCTTCAGTGTGATAAAGCTTTGAGTACTTTTCTTACATCAGTCATATCCTAGTCTGCCTCTACTGATCAGATCCTCCAATGACTCCCACACAGTCAGTTTTAGCTAACTGCTTCAGCTGACATCAGTTGGCTGGTGAACCGTCAGCTGAGTGATCAGCTGTTCCAGTTCCAGTCTCCATTCAGTTGCATTTGATTTTTCACAGGGCTCCAATACGAGCTGCTGATGAAGCTACTGAACAAACAGAAAGAGGTACTTACAGTTAGCATGTGCTGAATCCAGTGAAGTGTCCATCTGAGCCAGCCTTGCATCGGCACAGCCACCGCTACCAGCAGGCTAATGTGACGCTGTTAGACCGAGTAATAAGTCCAAGCGGACCTGAACGCAACCCGCCTGTGAGCCTGACTGAGGGTGAAAGAGCCCTCGATTACACACAATCTGTCACAGATTCTGCGGCGGCAGAAGTGTAGCAAAAGTCACGTGTGTAAAAAGAGCCAATTGTAAAGCTTGGCGGCCTGAGGTACGTGTTTTCAGAGACTTGAGAAAAACTTTAAGACTTTGCAGATTTCTTTGAACATTTACAAATCTGATTACAGACAGATCAAAATACAGATCACGATACACACACGTGGATCCAGTTACAGACAGATCCACTTACGCACACACAAATCTCTACACACGTGGATCCAGTTACGGACAGATCGCGATACACACACGTGGATTCATTTACGGACACAGAACTTTTGCTACAATAATAGCCCCATAGTTTCAGTCCTATGAAACTATGGGGCTATGAAACTATTTTCCTATGTCATATGAAACAGGTTTGGTATTTTGGCCATGGGCCGTCTCCTTCACCAATAAAGTGGTGATGAACCTGAGCTCATCACTTCTTTACTGCAGAGCATTCAGTTTACAGGACATCATCTCTAAGTTAAAGCCAAAGCACATGACAGCCATACTCGATTCTCGCTGAACACGGAATAATTTTCTAATCTCGACTTCTTGATTCGGCTCATGTGACAGCTGGCAGCTCCTCTGCCAGGTAACAAGCTAAACTGCACCAAAATGAACAATAAAAATAACCAGTAGCAGAAAAGCCTTTTGTGATGCTGTTTCTGCTTCCAGCTAAACCATCACATGACAGAGTGTCACTGTTCCACTGTGGGTGATGTGGTGTCAGGTTTTAGAGTAAGGGGCTCGACACACGGGGAGCGACGTCGCTCGCTCTCCATTCATTTCCTATGGAGCTTGTGCGATGAGGCGACAATCGCTTGCCCTCCTCCAGCTAAGCGACCGGCGACGTTCGTGCATGTGAAATTTCGAGCTCGTACACGTAGACGTGCACACGCGACCAGGCGACGCGACACAACAAAGTTGGAAAATGTTCTACTTTTGTCGCTGTCGCGTGGCACTAAACCAATCAGCAAGAGTTTCATTGACTGACCAATGAGCGAAGAGTATGCTACACACTGCAGTCTGCAACCACTTTCAGCAGGAAGGAAAGCATCGTTCTAGCTGTGTTTGACATTTTCCTATATTATATGACACTTCACGCAGTGATTATCGAGTTAAACATAAAAGGCAGCCATATGAGAACGTGTTGGTGCAAGACTAACGTTAAACAGACGGATAGAGAGGACTTTTGTGCTAATATAGGATGAACGCGAGGTTGTCTTTTTCTTTTGTAGCGGAGACTTAACAGCAAGATTTCTGTCAGTTCCAATAAAATCTTCAGACTCCTCATCTTTATTGCCGTGTCTGACACGGACTGCTTTGAAAATGTCTAAATCCCTCCAGTTTCATAACCAATCACATTTCTTGGAGACGAGTGACGTAAGAGCGCGATTCGCAAAGCTGCCGTCGCTATCGCGTCCCGTGTGTTCGGTTTCACCCAGTGGCGATGCGACCCATTCGTCGCTGTCGTTTGTCGCTCCCCGTGTGTCGAGCCCATAAAGCAGTTAAAACATGGACGCTTCGTTCAGCGCTCAGACTGCGGATTAACTGACAGCAACCACAACGCTCCGCTGCTGCTCTGAGCGACTCAGAGGGTTCAGGGCAAAGACCGTGGATGTTCTCAGGTTTACTCGATTACTTGGAGGAAGTTTACTGTGTGTGAATAATGCTGGTTGTGTGTGAGCACAGCTGGACGGCATCTCCATATACACATACATACATATACACATATATAGGCTAATGATTTATTTGTGCACATAATCAGGTGTGTTAACATTTAGAAGTTGTTGTGTGCACAGTTTGTTGGGCTCTGTGGAGGAAGTGTGAAATAAATGAGGTGATGCTCGCAGCAGAGCATCTAATCCAGGAAGTGTTGGGTGTAGCTGCCACACAGGCCTCAGTCATTTTCTAAAGTCACATCGAACACTGTTAGAAAACGATCTCACTGCTCACTCTGATGGGTTCACAGCCTCAATCGCCAGTTTCAAGTCTCACTGAACAATCAAGACAACAAGTTAACAGTTTATTAAATACATGCTTTCTGTGTCTCACTCCTCGAGCCAACACATATTTTCTTTGTGTAGCAGTTTACACTCCAGCAGAGCAGACAGAGCATTGATGGGGCAACAGCACAGCTAACGAGCTACGATCCCTCTGAGATAAACGCTGTCACGCTGGTTTGCTGTTGATCTATGATGCAAATGAATGCGTCAGACCTCTCCAAAGTCACATTCATGGGAAGACTTGTGCTCATTAACGAGTGAATGCTGATCAAAGGAAATAAATGAAAGAGTGTGTGTGGTGCGATCAGAGCTCCTGCTCAGTATTTTGTGAAGTCTGCACTGTGAACGGTTCAGCAGGCCACCTACTGAACATTCATATTACTAATTAAAATGCTTTTAATCCTGGTCTCTAATTATTATGTAACTTTTCCCATCAGTTAAAAGTCTTTTGAACGTCACACCAACATGCACCAAACTTCAGTATTGTCAGGAGTGCAGCTGAAGTGAGAAATGCATCACTTTGTCTGGCTGTTTGTGCTGCTCAGAGACTGTGACCGGCCACATGAACTCCCTCACATCCATCAGCCATGTGGATGGACCTGAGGCTCCGTGTGTGTGTGTGTGTGAGTGTGTGTGTGTGTGTGTGTGTGTGTGTGTGTGAGTGTGTGTGTGTGTGTGTGTTTCTCTTGGGGCAGACATGTCAGTACGATTAAAGCTGTTGGCAGAAAACTGAGAATCTCCACTGGAGTATCCATAAATAGGCTGCAGGAAAATCACTTAGGTCAAGTCTTGACTTTACTCACAGATGACATCATTTCCCATGATAAAATTATGGTTTCATAAATAGCTGTTTACACTCAGGTTTCTGCTCAAGTCACACATAATTCATAATTCATTTTCAGCTAAAGCAGCTTTCATGATCTATGAAGATGATTGTTCCAATTAATCTGATACGCTGTTCGTCCTCTTTCTGAAACAGGCTGTTTCCTCTGATTGGCTGGTCTCCATTCTATGATAAATAGATTAATATAAGAGTGTTTAGAGCAGTTAGCAGTTGTGTTTGGCTCGCAGAGATGACTTTTACTGACACTCATCTCATTGTTTGCTGTTTAGTGTGAGAGTCCACAACTGCAGCAGGAGAAATAAGGACAAGCAGACGAGGTCTACTTTAACTTTGGAACTGATTCTGAACAAAAGCTCCACATGAAATGCATAGAAGGCCCAACAGGTAAGCACACCCTGTTTCCTTAAAAATGACAGAATATTGGAGCCCAACACGTCCAGCTTTAACTCTGAATCATTGTATTCTCCGGCTCATCGTCCACATTCAGAAAACTGCATTTACAGGTTCATCCCCTCAGTGCAGCCACATGCATTTCTGCTCTCAGTGTCTCACAGGTAGCTTTTAATCTTTCTGATCTGAAACCTGGGAAGTGCATTAATGCCATCATTCCCGAGGTGTTTTCCCCCTATACACCGATAACATCCACAGCATAGATTTCAATCACAAAAACAGCCACACACATTCTCAGTCTTGATCTCTTTATTACTCTGAGACTCCCTGTTGGTACAGCATACATCACAGACAGTGCTTTGTGTCTATCTGTTACCGTGATGGAATACTTTCAGTTCAATCATACCAAACACACAGAGAAGGAAAAATCATCTTCTTCATAGTGAAACAAACTGGAGACACTCAGGACCTCCTTCTCTACACAGGTGAAACCAGCTGACATCCAAAACAGGAGACAGTCAATAAACCTCATCACCATGAAAAAGGAGTTTAGGAGAAGCCTCAAAAAGTCAGAGTAGATATACAGAAAAGTTTTTGTGCCTCAAGCAGTTCATGTACAGAAAAAAATCCCTTACAGCTGCATTTCTGTGAGCACAACGATGCAGAGGCAAGCAAAGGCCATTTCTAAAACATACAAATGCAAATTCTGTCTTCTGTACCTGTCAGGTGGATTATTCTCTCTGTGGTAATTTATCACTTCCTGTTCCTATTAAAACACACAGTGGTGCTTTTGTGTAGCTAAATCTGTGTAGCTCAATTAATTTTAAATCTTTGGATAACTTATTTCACAGTGTAATCTCATCCAAAACACACTCTCTGCTGTATCACCTGTAAATTACATTCACATTATTCACTTAGTGTGTTTTAAGGAATTCGCTAGCTTAGTGTAGCTATTAGCTTAGCTCTTAACTGAAAAAATCTGAAATTTGACTCCCACCAGGCACCAGCGTGCAGCAACATTGTTACTAAAGGAGGCCGAGGAGTAAGTAAACAATTGGCACCCTGAGCAGGAAAGTGCAGGAGGGACTGGAGAAGCAGCCATGTTGTTAGTGATTCAGTTGTTATCAGTCCCAAAAAATTATTTCACTTTGTCACACATAGCTTTGTTTAATCCATCCATCCATCCATCCATCCATCCATCCATCCATCCATCCATCCGTTTTCTTCTTCTTGTCCAGGTCAGGTTTGTGGGGGCAGCAGCATTTTCATTGTTATGCAGATGATACTCAGCTTTACCTATCAATGAAGCCAGATGACACACATCAATTAGTTAAACTGCAGGAATGTCTTAAAGACATTAAGGCCTGGATGACCTCTAATTTCCTGCTTCTAAATTCAGATCAAACTGAAGTCCTTACCTCCTCCATCACTGTGTGGTACGCTGGAGCCACCACTAGGGACAAACAGAGACTACAGCGCGTTGTGCACTCTGCTGAGAAGGTGATTGGCTGTAACCTCCCATCTCTCCAGGACCTGTACACCTCCAGGACACTGGGGCGTGCAGGTCGGATCACAGCCGACCACTCTCACCCTGGGCACAGACTTTTTGACCCTCTCCCCTCAGGCAGGAGGCTACGGTCCATACGGACCAGAACCTCCCGCCATAAGAACAGTTTCTTCCCCTCTGCTGTTGGACTCATGAACAATTACCCTAAGACTGTTACCACCACCCTCCACAAACGCTGATGACCCCATGTCTATGCACCTGTCTGATTGCACTGATGTACATATTAGTGGAATATAGTTTACATTCTTTTATCTTTTAATTAGTCTCTGCACTGTATATTTTGTAAGCTCTAATATCTCTGTATATTTGCAATTTGTATACTTGTATATTGTCTTATAGTTTTTATACTTATTTGTTTTTTTTTTCTGTAAGCACGAAGTACCGCAGCAATTTCCTAATGCTGTGAACCTGTTCACCCATATGGCAATAAAAACCTTCTGATTCTTCTGAAGTTCTTGTACTCGGCCCCACAAATCTCACAAACATGGTGTCTAACCAGATACTTACTCTGGATGGCATTACTTTGGCCTCCAGTAACACTGTGAGAAATCTTGGAGTCATTTTTGACCAGGATATGTCCTTCAATGCACATATTAAACAAATATGTAGGACCGCTTTTTTGCATTTGCGCAATATTTCTAAAATTAGAAACATCCTTTCTCAGAGTGATGCTGAAAAGCTCATTCATGCATTTATTACTTCTAGGCTGGACTATTGTAATTCATTATTATCAGGCTGTCCTAAAAGCTCCCTGAAAAGCCTTCAGCTGATCCAAAATGCTGCAGCTAGAGTACTGACAGGGACTAGAAAGAGAGAGCAGATTTCTCCCATATTGGCTTCTCTTCATTGGCTCCCTGTTAAATCTAGAATAGAATTTAAAATCCTTCTCATCACCTACAAGGTCTTGAATAATCAGGCCCCATCTTATCTCAAAGACCTCATAGTACCATATCACCCCAACAGAGCACTTCGCTCTCAGACTGCTGGCTTACTTGTGGTTCCTAGGATACTTAAGAGTAGAATGGGAGGCAGAGCCTTCAGCTTTCAGGCCCCTCTTCTGTGGAACCAGCTTCCAGCTTGGATTCGGGAGACAGACACCCTCTCTATTTTTAAGATTAGGCTTAAAACTTTCCTTTATGATCAAGCTTATAGTTAGGGCTGGATCAGGTGACCCTGAACCCTCCCTTAGTTATGCTGCTATAGACCTAGGCTGCTGGGGGGGTTCCCCATAATGCACTGTTTCTTTTCATTCACCTTATTTACTTTGTTTATACTCCACTCTGTATTTAATCATTAGTTATTATTAATCTCTGTCTCCCCCCCCCCCCCCCTCAGCAGATGACCCCCCCTCCCTGAGCCTGGTTCTGATGGAGGTTTCTTCCTGTTAAAGGGAGTTTTTCCTTCCCACTGTCACCAAGTGCTGCTCATAGGGCATGATTATGATTGTTGGGTTTTCTCTGTATTATTACAATATAAAGCACCTGGAGTTGACTGTTTGTTGTGATTTGGTGCTATATAAATAAAAATGAATTTAATTTTCTACATTGAACTTACCCTGGTGAAGTTGTTCTTCGTGAATTTGACTTTAGTCTCGACAGATTTATGTAAAGATCCACCGAGGATCAAGAAGCATGTTTTAGGACGTCTGAGCTGCATAGAAACACATGGAAGATGAACCTGAATCATCCCTTTTTCATGTTGAAAATGCAACAAACACTGTCTGTTTAACTGTCTTATGTTTTTCAGTTTCACACGTCAGAGCATGTCTCAGCCAACAAACTGTGGAAGCTGCTCTTTTTGAGGCTGGCTCAGCAGGCAGAAGCACCAATATGTAGCATCTAATCCAGTGACAGCATTTCCCTGCAGCTTTGATAGAATATTTTTCAGTGTTTTACATGGAGCAGTCCTTGTTGATGGACTTATAAATCAACTGGTGTCAGTGGATTTACCAAAAAAAGGCAAATTTAATCAAGGATGGAAACAAAACAACTATGGAAAAATTAAAAAAAATATTTATATAGCAATCCCCATGACCCTGAAAAGGATAAGCAGCAGAGGATGGATGGATGGATGGATGGATGAATGGATGGATGGATGGATGGATGGATGAATGGATGGATGGATATATAGCAATATGGATGAAGATGAAAAAGAAGTCTTATTTTAGTTGCCTGACCGAACTTTGCAAAATGAAATCTATAAAGCTTTGATCAAATTGATGTACTGTTAGATTTTACTGTTCGATTATTGTTCAATAAATTTCCAGGTTCTCTGTCATCATCTTTTGTCCAGATGAATAACAGTTCCATTAAAAATATCTGCCAGATAGGTATAAAGATAAGTGGTCCATGAAAAGCTAAATATTGGAGATGCGGTTTGTTTAATATTTAAAAACGAAACCTTCAGAAGGGTCAGATGGTCCTGGCTTCTTTTCCCCAGGACACCAGCACTGATAGGAAAAGCAGTGAGGGAGGAGTGCAGCCAAAGCTCCGAATAAATGTCAGGTGTCGACACTCGTTTCTTATTAATGATCCTGTCCGTCTGCCCTGCCTCCCTGTCACTGGATCCCCAGATTGCCTTGTTTTTGTTTTGTTTTGTTTTTCCAGACAAACAAGAAAGTTGTGTTCACTACATTTTGTACAAATATGCTGAAAACCCTGAAAGATGTTTTTGCCTTGATGATATTAAATAAATATGAACTGAATACTTCTGTGTGACTAGTCAAACTGGTTCCTCTGGGGGCCAAAGTGGCCTTCTCTTTGTACAGAAGCCTATAAAGCAGTCTGACCCACTCTTCCACCATTAGTAAAAAGCTTCATAAACTCACTGAATTATGTTTATGCTTAACTCCTGTCTACAGCTGTGAAAAAGAAAGAACACCCTCTTTCAAAGGTTTTATGCATCAGGACATAAAAGATCGATCTGGTTCTGAAATTTAAATTAAAATGCAGAAGCAGGGTGTGAAAAACTAAGTGTTCCCCATGATTCAGTAGCTTCTAGAACCTCCTTAAGCATTAATCATTTTCTGTATAACTTCATCAGTCCTTCACATCATTGTGGACAAATTTTGGTCCACTCTCCTTCACAGCGTAGAGGTTGAACGTTGAGGTTTGCAGCATTCATTCCTGCACAGCTCTCTGAAGGTCCCATCACAGCATTCAGGCAGGCTGAGGTCTGGACTCTGACTGGGCCGCTGCAGCACCTTCATTCTTGCAGCTGTGCTTGGATCATCGTCCTGTTGGTGACCCAGTTTGATCCAAGCTTCAGCTGTGGGACAGACAACCTCACGTTTGACTCTAGAATACTTTGATATACAGAGGAGTTCATGTTAGCCTTCCACCACCATGCTAACAGTTGGTCTGAGGTGCTTCTGCTGATATGCTGTGTTCGGTTTTCTCCTAATGTGGTCATACATGTCCCCTTTGGTCTCATTTGTCCAAAGGTTGTAGAAGTCTTCTGGTTTGTTCACATGCAACTCTGCAAACCCAGAAAGAAGAGGCTTTCTTCTGTGACCCCTGTTCAGTCTTTTCCTAATTGTGAACTTTAAGCTTTAACATGCTAACTGAGGCCTGAAGCATCTGAGATGGAGCTCTCAGGTTATCTGCAGTCTCTCTGAGTGTTGCACGTTGTGAGCTTGGGGTGAATTTGTTGGGATGTGCACTCCTGGGAAAACTGGCAAATCTTTATCACGGGACTTCAGATTGTTTGGAAATGACCTTGAACCCTTTTGCAGATTGATGGGCAGCAGCAATCAATGCTGATGGCTTTCCTCCTTGGCATTGTATTTAAACACACCTACATGCTCCAGACCAGCTAATCGCCAAAATGCCTGATTTTTATGGAGGTGTCACATCTGCTGATGAGCAGATAATTGAGTGCTACCTGCTCTGCTAATGTTGATGGAAGCAGTAAGGGCGTACTTACATTTACACATGCTTCTGCATTTTGGTTTAGTTTCTATGAAATCAGACATTGGATTGTAATAACACATACTAAATGATCTGAGCTAGCAAACAAGACAAATAAGAACATCAGTCTAACATTAGAATCTTTTTTTTTATGCATGTGGTTGAAAATACCAAGAGTTCAAACAGTAACTTAAAAATCGCTCATTAATGTATTCTCAGGGGAAAAAGGAAAAGCTATCACCTTCCTTAAGAAAACACTTTAGGAGGATAATCCTTTCAAGTAATGATCAGGGTGGATTTTATAATTACAGAGCTTTAACTAAAGCTGTTTGCTCATTGTATTTGTGTCTCAAAGCTACGTACTAATACCTGCTTTGCATCAGCCTCGTCATTAATAACTCAGCTATTTTGCTCGGGTACTAGTGGAGCCTCCCATCAGCTCTTTGCCTTCAGCAGCAGGGTGCTGAGCTGTACGAAAGACTCTTACAGCCTGAGGGTGAACTCAGTGCAGTTTGTTTATTAAGCATGCATTAAACACTTATAAGAAATGATTTGGGCCCAATATTCACTTTTCCTTTACACTGATCCAGGACTCTCTGCTGTGCTAACCTCGGTTTGGACCAATATTGACAGTTGGTCCGGCAGTTATTGGTTCTTAAATCCAGCCTTCGTCTACTTGAACACTTATTTATAGTTTGAGTCAATATTACCTGGTCTTTCAGCTCTACTGTGCTAATTATTGATTTAGGGGGCATATAGATATGCTCCCTATAGTGGGCAGCTTTCTTTCTCACCCTGATGAAGCTGTTGCCATTGTTTGTCTTAGATTTTCACAGCCAGAAAACAATACAGAAAATATACAGAAATATTTAAAATGTCAGCAGCAGAAGACATTAAAATAAATCACTGATCCATATTTCATCAGCGCTGCTCGGTAAAATAGAAAACAAACAAACCAACATCAGACCAAGAGGCGTCGTGCCGTACCCACCTAACGATACCAACCCTCAAAATCAGGGTCTAATGAAGCAGCGTCTGTGCTGGGGCGGCCTCATTAGGCTACAGCCACGGCCCAGATGGCATTAATGAAAGAACATGCAGTGTGAAGGTTCTCTTTTCTTTTCAGAGTTTGTTTTTTTAACTCCATGAAACGGGGCTGGGATGCCGGATATTCTGCGGCAGTGTTGGGCTGCGGTTGCTGCTCCGTGGATGGTCCCTCTCTGCCATTGGTTCTTTCATCACTCTTTTGGGCATTTGCTCTTCAGCAAGTGAAGCTGCTGGTGTTGCCATTCTGGTTTAGTCCTGTATTCCTTACTTTCACTGAATAAGGAATATTCAGTCAAACTCTAACCCTAAGCCATTTATTTTGGCTCCAGTTTGAGCAGCAGAGTTTCTCTCATGTGTTAGCTCCAGTTTAGTTCATTACCTGCAGCCTCGGTTTGTAGCATATTCTATGGTGTCCTTGCCCAAGTATGCATCTTTAAACTGTAAAGATTTTAAAATAGTTATCCTTTTGCTTTGGTCCAACACTTGTTTTCATTTCTTTGGTGTAACATTTCCTGCGTTTATAGCAATAATTAAATATCCTCTCCTGTTTTCGCACCAGTTTGATATTATTCGGCGTTGCTGTTGTTGGGGTCGGTGCAATAACCCTGGTTTGGATTTTTTCATATCTATTTTGTTCTGCTGCCTCTGGCATTTTTGGAGCGAGTCCTGAGACACACTGTGCACCACAGCTACAAGTCTTCATTACTGATTCTATCCCAGCATGACACTGACTACATGTCACTGATGTTCACACTTGCATGCTGGTGTTCTGCTGCTACACATTATCACACTCACATACACATTTATACACATTTAAAGAGAGAGTTCAGGGTCATGAGGACATGAGTCAGTGAGTGGTCTTTTAATTGCTTGCACAGGGACAGTTTGATAGCAGTGTGAAGAAGCCTTCCTGAGTACCATCATGAACTTTTCCTGTGCATCTTTATGATCCTGAAATCATTCTGCCTCTTAAAAGGAGCAGCTGTAATTTCTGCTGTATGAGACCATTAATCCATCATATACACCCACTGCACTAGCTGGTGTTTTTATTGACCCTGCTGCATGCATTTTTATTTTATATTCCACACAGATCCAATGTGAAGCTTGCACACATGCATACCGACTATCCCAGCATGACACTAACATGAACTTTTCCAGGTTCTGAAACCCATGTGAGGTGTGATGCACACAATGGATACCACTGTATTATATCTATAATACTGTCTAACCAAGCAACTTTTCTGAAATTACCAAATTATTTTTTCATTGATTTTCCCTGTTTTTAAAGAGGGAAATGTGAATGTGGAATTCATTTCCAAAGGAAAAAAATAGAGACCAGACTGACTGACGTCTGTCAGCGTATTAGTCTTAATATTTGACGGAGCTCCAGGGAAAACTGGCTAATGAATCTAACATAGACAAAGCAGCTGTCACTCTTACCGTGTGTTGCTGTATTAATACTATAAAAAAAGGATAATAAAAATCTAAATCACCACCAGACAATACACAATGAATTTGCAGTGGTGGTGGACAGCCTAACAGCAGAGTTCAGGCAGCAGTCTCCATGGACCAAGCAGGTGGAAGAGAGCCTGGAGAGGTGGAGGTATGCTCTGGAAAGAAGAGCTGAGACCTGCTGTGATTTACGGTTTGAAGACAGTGACAAAACGACAGGAGGTCGAGCTGGAGGTGGCAGAGCCGAAGATGTTGAAATCTTCACTGGGAGAGACCAGGATTAGAAATGAGTCCATCAGAGGGACAGCTCAGGATGGGACAGCTTGGAGACAAAGTTAGAGAGGAGAGGCTGAGATGGTTTGGACATGTGCAGAGGGACAGTGGATATACTGGACAAAGGATGTTGGAGATGGAGCTGCCAGGGAGGACGAAAAGTGGAAGACGTCAGAGGAGGTTCATTGATGCAGTGAAGGAGGATGCTGGGATAGGGGGAGATGGAGGCAGATGATCTGCTGTGGCAACCCGCTGATTAAAATTATCTTTCATTTTTATTATAGTTTTGAAAGAATATGAACAACAGTTGAAACAGTGCGGTGCTTCTATCATGAGAAATGTGTGTGAATACTTCTCCTCCACGTCTAATTCCTGAGGATGCAGATTAACTTTTAGCTCCTGCTGAAAACAAAGTGTCCGTCTCATTGGTCATAAATGTCACCACCAAAAACAGCACTGTCTGCAGAATGAAGTCGCTCACCCAGAACCACTCTGCTCTGTACTCTCTCTCTCTCTCACACACACACACACACACACACACACACACACACACACACACACACACACACACACACACACACACACACACACACACACACACACACACACACACACACACACACACACCAAGCCATTTCTGAGGCTATTCTCTTGAACAATCACCAGCACCATCTTTCCTAATCCTCCCTTTCCCTCTTCAATCCATCATCATCGGCATGGGAGATGAGAGGCAGAGCACTCTGAGTGTGAACTGGAGTCTGAACAAATAAAGATGCTGGAAAGTCCATTTGAAGTGTGTTCACTGAGCTGGATTTATTTCTAACATGGTTATATTGCTTTTCAGGCCCTCTAAACTGAAAAGAAAGCAACAGTAAGCTTTAAAGAAACTGTCAGACACCTGAAAACACTGAAAAGCCTTCTGTGGACGTCCACATTGACATTTCAGAAGAAACAGCCAAACCTAAGTCCTTCCATTGTCTAACTGAACCTTCCCTGGCAGAGCTACAGTGTTTCACATTACCTGCATTATGGTTTTCACACATCCAGCCGACTATAATCACCCCAACCTTAAAGATGAAAAAGTAAAGACTGGATTCAGAGTCTAACCACGACGCACTGGTAATTCAGGGAAGCTGGATGCTAAAATGAGAGTGCAAATGAAGCATGGATGGAGGCAGAAATCAATTAAGATGAGAAAATAAAGATTCCTTTGCCAGATCATGCACAGACTCAGAAGCTGTGCATGATCTTTTTTTGCTATATTTTTATTTTCTGAACCTCCTGCATAATACATGCACATTTCTGAATGACTGCTGATGACTGAATACTCTGTAGATGAGCACAGAGGAAAAATGACAAGCTGTGAAACTGCATGACTTCGAGCTCTTATGCAACCTTTTACATAAGAGTGTGGATAAGTAGGGTCAAACCTCAGGTACACTGGATATGCATGTTTACACATTTCATGAAAATTGGTATGGTCCTCATATGGTAACCAGTTTTCATAAATTCATTATCCAGTGCACCTGGGTGTATTTCCTGCCTCACTTCTTACTGCAGTAAATGAAAATTATGCCATGATAGGTGATAATCTCCAGCTTGAACAATCGAGCCAACTCAAAAACCGTAGTTCCCCTGTTGTCCACTTGAGGCAGTCTCCAAAGGTGAGTCAGTCCCCAGTTGTGATGTTAAAAGGTGCAGAAAGAAACACGTTTACAGCCTGATACAGTTTCCACCTTCGCAGCTACGACACGCTGGTTTAACATTGTTAATATGACCACTCTGATTGACAGGCGTCCTCACACAGGCAGCTGTAGCCATTTGCTATCTGCTGGATTCACCTCAGCTAATTAGAATCGCTGAACGAGACCTCTGCACTGGTTTTAGCCTTCAGGAGCAGTTTCCTGGATTTTAGTACTGTGAAAAAGTGTTTGCCCCCAGCCTGATTTCTTAGTTTTTTTTGCATATTTGTCACACATGTTTCAGATCATTAAAACATTTAAAGTTAATGTATTTAATCTGTTTTGTTGTGTCACACTGAGTGAGTGTTTCTTGTCAGTGTGTGAAGCTTTACTGCAACAAATTTCCACTGATAATGTCGACTGAGGCAAAATTACTCCGAGAGCTCATCGACGACTCATCCAGCAGGTCCCAGAACAACGTCAAAGAACTTCACTCATTACGAGACCGAAGATGAACTTTCTGTAAGGTCTGAGTCCTGCTACATCTGCACAACTAACAGGTGAGAAACACTCACTGACAGTTATCACAAACACTTAAATGTAGTTCTTGTTGCAATTAGGTTTAAGGGGTACTTTTTTTTCACACAGGGCAGTGGGTTTGGAGAGCTTTGATCTATTAACAGTATCTTTGTCTGATATTAAAAGTTGTGTGATGATCTGAGACATGGAACAAATACGCACAAAAATATAAAATCCGAATGTGACCAGAACACGTACTGCTGTGAGGTGCAGCCCATCCAACAAGTTTGTGCTTCGGGTTTGGTGAGTGATCACGCACCTGTACACGTTATAGATCCAGAGCATAAGCTGATCATTTATAAGATAATCAATACGGTCACTTCTGGCTCCAACATGGCAGCTGCCAGAATAATGAGGCTTTAAAAGTGCTGAAACATTACTTGTGTTGCATTCACTGACACCAAAAGCCCGAAGCAGCAGGATGCTTCATTTTAGAGTGACAGCAGCTGTAAGCTGAGCAGCTCTCAGGTCACACGGGTAGATTCATCACACAGGTAAATGGACTAGCTCTTATATAGCGCTTTTCTACTCAGTCAGAGCACTCAAAGCGCTATTACAACATGTTTACATTCACCCATGCACTCCCATTCATACAAGCACTTCCATGTTTGCTAAGCTAAGTGCTTTTTAATTAACTATCATTCACACATTCACACTCCGACGGGACGGTCGGAGAGCAACTTGGGGTTAAGTATCTTGCCCAAGGATACATTGGCATGTAGCCTGGAGTAGCCAGGAATTGAACCGCTGACCTTCTGATCAGTAGGTGACCTGCTCTACCTACTGAGCTACAGGTAGATTCATCACACAGGTAGATTCAACAGTGGAAACTCTCGATGGTTTGTGAGCAGCACTGACTTCAGTCTGCCTCCTTTATGTTTGAGTTTTTTATGTGTAACCATGGATACATTCATGCATACATGCACATGCTGTTTTTCCCACTCACTGCTGTTCCCCGGGGATTCGACACGGCACTGAGACCTTTAGCATGTAGCACTTCTGCTGTCTCCAGACAGCAGCAACGACCTTACAAGATGTCAGAGTTGATTCATATTAACGCTGGAGCTGCTCTCGTTAATCCCTCCGACATCAGCAAACACAGGGTGCGGGAGCAGCCCTCACTCTCACCTGGTCCCTGACTTTTCTAAAAGTCATACAAGCCTTCAGTCATTTTATAACTATCGCATAATTAACAGCTGAGGATCAAAAGCTTAAGAATTTCCTGGAAAGGAGGAGTGTGTGGTGCAGGTGCAAGGCATCGTCCAGTTTCCCAGCATTGCTGATGGTGAGCCACTAGTTAGTGACAACAGAAGACTGACAGGTGCTTCACCTACAGCTTCAAACACTGAGCTCCTCCTGACAGGACAAACACTTCCTGCGAGCTCTGGATTTCAAAATAATGCAAACGGTCCAGTGAAACATGTTTCTGAAAGCTTTCAAAGTAAGAAGAAAGCTGAGCAGTTTCTGAACATCTCTTCATTTCAAGTGGATCCAACAGGCAGAGCGACAGTAATGATGATGTCACCATGACGTTACCAGAAGTAAAAATAAGGTGGTTACATGAAAGATGGAAGAAGTTAATTGTTTGTAGAGTCACCTTTAATACTAATTTTTTTTTTTTTTATTTTATTATTGATATACAGTTTTTAATAAAGGTATCTCTCTACTACTACTACTACTACCACTACTATTACTACTCTCCTCCTCCTACCACTTCTACCACCCTCAGGGATTGTTTCTAAGGGTGGTCCTGATTTCCTGATCGATTAAACAGAAAATATTTGCTGACTCATCAGTAACAGGAAGAAGACACGAAACAATGAAGATCAAGTGAAATTTTAGGCAATCAAATTTTTTGTGTTTAATGAAAATTTGAAAATCATAGAAGAATGTTCATGTTCCTGTTTTTCATTCATCTTTTCCCTGTAGTAGCTCATTGCTGAGGACATGTAGCAGCTGCTGTGCTGCAGCGCTGGACTGAAGCTGAAGCTCCTTTGTCTGGCTCCTCTGCCTGTAATTGGAGTTGATCACAGAGATGCGGTTGAGTCACAAAGACCGGCTCTTTGATTAATTGATCGTCTCAGCGTCAGCAGAATTGCAGTTGTTCTTCAAAGCTAATTCAGTTCTCGCTGCTGGCAGCCACTTACTTTTATTCTATTTGCTCCTTCACAGAGTTTGTTTTCCTGTGTTGGAGGCTGAACGATTGCTTTTGTGGGCGTTCTCCATCCCAGTCTTCTTCTTCCTGGACATTGTTAACAAAGGCCTGATTTATTTGTCCTGCAGTTCCCCTCCCTGCTTTTCTTCACGTCCTCGTGTAATCAGCTTCATCATCTCTGTGTTCACTGATTCTGCAGTTTCTGTGGATTCAGTGTGCAGAATATTCCTGTTTTCTTCAGCCCTGCAGTGCTGCTCTGCAACAAAGCTGCTGATTCATCACCTGTCTGTGAGGAGGTTAATATGATAAAAGCACCTTTGGTGATGAAATGACATCAGACTTTGAAGTGATCTTGGTGGGTTTCATAATTCCCCAGTGCCAATAAATGAAAAATAAATAAATAAAAGCTTCCATCCTTTTGCCCTTTCCAAGCAGATCGCATCTTATCTGCTGCTCGGTGTGTTTACGTCTCCCACTGCTGTGATCAGGCTGATTGTGTTTGTAGCAGCATCAGTGAATTAGGCTCCTCCAAGGTTGTTCTTTGGTTCCCCTTTTGTCTTTGACATCGTTTGCACTCGAGTAAAGCAGTGACGAGTCAAACTTGCATTTATGATTCTTTACAGCTTCAAAATAATATATTTATTATCTGAATAAAACTACATGTGCTCTATGTAGATAAATCCTTCTTAATGCCCTCAGTGTGCAGTAATCAGTGAACTTTAATAACTCAGAGTGAGATTTTAATGTTAGAGCGCTCCGAGTCGTCTGAGTGAGGCTGTCCACACTGACCGTGGGTGGAGTCAGAGCAGAGGACAGCAGCCTGAGCTCAGTGTGTGCAGAGTGCCTTCTGTTTAGAAGAACTACAGATTCATATTTAATATCATCATAAAGAGAAATACCGTATTTTTCGGACTATAAGCCGCTACTTTTTTCCCACGTTTTGAACCATGCGGCTTATAGCCCGGTGCGGCGTTTCTGTGGATTTTTCTTTAACCACCAGGGGGCTCTTTAGCAGGATATGAATCATGGGACGTCAAAGTTGGAAATCAAAGAAGAAAGCGCCAACAAGTGCTAGCAGCAGGCACAAAAGAGATTTTTTTCAAACTCCCTCATCATGGAAACCACAAAAAGAACTTCCTATGATGCCGCTTTTAAGTTGAGGGCTATCGACCTGGCACTACAGGAGGGAAATAGAGCCGCTGCACGTAAGCTCGGCGTGAACGAATCAATGGTGAATTGACTTGTTATAACTCAAATTTGGGGTTGTCTGTCCCCCTCTGCTGAGTGCCGAGTAATTGTGGAAAACCAAGAGCGGCGGAGATACCAGCGGCTTATAGCCCGGTGCGGCTTATATATGTACGTTTCCAGTTTTTTCCAAAAAATTTGTAGGTGCGGCTTATAGTATGGTGCGCTCTATAGTCCGGAAAATACGGTACATTAAAACTTATCAGTATTTCTCTTTTTGTCATTTTTAGAGTAAATTTCCATTTGTAGGAAGAAACGTTTCAGTGTAACACTTTGTGTTTGTGTTTCTCTCAGCGACCACATGATGGAGATCACAAGCACACACACACGGTGCTAAAAACATCTGTCCCCCTTCACTCAGAGTTTTCCTCTGGTAACAACGACTGATTCTTAGTTCCAACAACTCCAACAGAGCGATGTGTAACTCTCACAGTCACTTTCTCCCAGTCCACTTTTTCAGCATACAGAATCGTTGTTATGAATGAATCAGGGCATCGAGTTCTTAGATTTAGTAGGTTTGAGAAAATACACCGTATTTCAGAGACACAGTCACACTGAATATATTGCTGTGTGCAGTACATCATTTTTATGCTGCAGACTGAGCATCTTCAGCTTACTGCATTCAGAGCCAGTGTGCTCTGGGCAGCTCGTTTAGGTCAGTGGAAATGTGAATATTACATCAGACTTGAGACTTAGACTGCAGCTATCAACACATGGACTGCAGCAGGAAATTAATTACATGGCAAGTTGTAGCTACTGCACATCTTTGTCTTTAAAGACCCTCCACAGCCCTCAGAGAGAAGGTACGTGTCTCAGGAGCTCGGGAAAGAAATGTTGCTCCTTGTGTCAAAAAAGCCACTCGAGGCTGTTGTGATGCCTCCTCAGTGACTCCTGTGGATTTATTCTGGACACGTCCACCCAGAGGAGACACCAGCACCAAATGACAACACATGATGGGGATTATTTAACCTGTTTAGCCTGAGAACATCCTGTGGGTGAGGCTGGAGGACACGGCTGTGGACCCTGTCCTCACCTGCTGTCACTGCAGCCGAGATATGACCCCAATACATAACCCGACAATTTCATTAAAACACTCTGCAAAACATTTGGACCAATTTCCCCAACCTGCTGTCATACAGCTGTGACACGACCTGAATGCACACCTGGACCGAAAAATAATAAGATATTCCCTCATCATCATTGTGATAATAATAAAAATGCCCTCATCAGAAGTTGCCTCTGTCTTCTTAAACATATTTATATACACACATATTTTTCTAAGCCTCCATCACTGCTGCACATAAAAACAGAAATCACAGTTCAACCAGAGCCGACCGGATCACAGAGACACAGAGAGGGAAACAGCTTCCTGTCATGTTACAGGAGTCTCAGTGAATGGAAAACTACCTCCTGGGTGACGGGCAGGTGTCGTCTTTGCAGTTCTTCTTCATAACCGACCAACAAAGCTACGAAGCCCACTGATGCAGTCATTCCTGATCCTGAGCTCAGAAGCTGCTCAGCGCTTCGGCCGCCTCACAGGGAAATCATGTTGCATTCGAAATTTCAAAGCTTCGCGTTTGCAAACCTGCACGCTGCAGAGTAAAAGACAAGCTAGAGAACACGGAGCAGCCCAGAACCCAGTTCAGTGGAGTACATAAAGCAGTCACATTAATTATTACTAAAACAAAAAAAATGAATATATGTCAGGTGCGTGTTTCTTTTGTTGCTGTGGTGAGCAGCGTCTCCTCCGGGAGGCACCGATGGGGCTCTCGGGCTCTTTGTGCTGCCGTGTTTTCTGCTGAACTTTGGAGAGATAAAGACGAGAGATGAGTCATGCTGGTGTTTTGGCTCGAGGGCCCCAAAGTCATGGGAACAGACAGCCACATCCACTTCCAAACACATCCATCTTGTCTAATGACTTTACCCACTGTGACTTGTTTTCAACAGGCCAGACGCTCACAGCACAAAAGAAAGTGTGAAGGACAAAAACCAAGAAATGATAATGTTAAAAAAAGAAAGAAAGAGGAAGGAGTGCGATCACAGAGGAGGAGGTGAGAAAAATCTGACAGACAAAAGAAGAAGCAGTGTGAAGGGAGGACGCGTGGAGGATCAACAAGATGAAAGTGGAGTCAAAGTTAGAGAGGCAGGATGATGGTGTACATTATGGGACAGATAAAAGGAGACGGACAATAAGAAGAGTCAAAGTCATGTTTTCTTTTAGGAGCTGGAGCTGAAAGAACGGGCAGACAGAAAAGTCTGTAGATAACTTCTCATCCACTGATTCTTATTTAACACTTCCTCGCTGAGACCCTTTTTGGTTTCATGATTTCTCTGCATCTCAAAATGTGAGGTGATGTCATCAATCCTGAATTCCTCCCACAGACTCCATCATAGCCCACAGACTCCACAGCCCACAGACTCCATCATAGCCCACAGACTCCACAGCCCACAGACTCCATCATAGCCCACAGACTCCACAGCCCACAGAATCCACAGACTCCACAGCCCACAGAATCCTCAGCCCGCAGAATCCACAGACTGTGTGGTCAGTGAGTCCAGCTCTGACAAGTGAAACCAGCCTTATGTCATGATCTGTGACCCTGAGTTTTGACTATGACTTTGTTATGTTTAATTCATTTATTTTTTGCTTTATGTCCTTGGTCAGGCTGGGTTTGGTTTTGGGGACCTGGTTGACTCTGGTGGAGTTGCTGGGCCGGCTTTGTGCTGCTGATGCATGGGAGGAGTTTTCCTGTGTGAGCCATCCTTCCTACACTTATTCTTAATGGACCAATCAAGTGTCGGGTGTTTTAAGGCTGGAGGGTGCCACAGTTCTCCTCTTTTGTTACCTGTTCGTCCTCTTCACCTGTTAACCCAGTTTCTCTGCCCCTCCTCTAGCTGTCAGTCATTCCCGCTTCTTTGGAACACGGCTCACCTGCAGACTGTGGACACCTCCAGCAATGTGCCTCCTCCAGCTTTTCTGTTACCTGCAAAGGAGATGGACTTACCTGTTCACAGCCTGTCTGCCCACTCTCCACCCTTGGATTTCCTCCTCCCGGCCAAGTGCTCCCCCCAAGCCTCAATTCTGCTTTCCAACAATAAGACTGTTACAAATATTCACAAGCTCCACAATAACGAGCTGCAGTTTACACGTCTCTCCTCTCGAGCAGAGCTGCTCCTCCCGTCACTCACCTGCTGCCAATTAACAGCCTTTCAACGAACTCTTTATGAGCAGAATCACGACCAGGAGTTAAAGGTTGTGTACGTAATTACTGCTAACAGTGAAGGAACTGCTGAGTTTAATCTTTCATTAGTGTGTGTGTGCGTGTGTGTGAGTTTAGTGCTCACTCAGTGACCCGGGCTGGGACTTGGGTGTGGCTCATTGGGTGAGTGGGTGACCCATATGCTTGAAGGCTGCTGCAGTGTCCCAGGTTTGAGCCTACCTCGGGCCGTGTCCTTCATGCCATTTACAATATTATGACTCATGATCAAAATCTGATGATAAAGGGATACATCAAAGGAATTTTTATTTGTGTAACCTTATAACTGAGCTCTGTGTTACCCAACATGATGGTATAACAGCAGGTGTGTGTTTGCATGTGCACATTTGTGCGTGAGTGTTAACATGTTATCAGCCTGCTGGGTGGACGGATGATGGAGACAGATAGAAGCAGGATGGAGGGATGGTGGGCGAGGAAGAGGAGTCTGTTGACACTTGCAATCGGCTTTTAATGATGATTTACAACTTCAGCTGACAGTTCATTCATGAGATGATAATGAAAGTTTACATGTAAATCTCAGAAAATGGGGTTGTCACATGCACTTTAAAGCACAGGGTGGGGTGAGGGTGTGATCACAGTCGCTGTGTGCGGGGGCAGAAAGTGTTGCTCCTCCTGTAGGACATGGAGACGAGTCCAGGATGATTTTGTCATCCGGAGCAGAGATGCAGGTCCTGGATTTAACAATATCCTTTCCACTATTGTACACTATGTTTTAATGTTATGATGTTCATTAATGTGCTTTAGATTCTGACAAGCAGTCCTGCCAAGGAGGCATCTGTCAGACAAACTAACCTGATCACTTCATCTCTGTATTAAATAAAACCTGCAATGAGATCTTTGCAGATGCACGTAGCTCAGCTTAGACAGTTTGCTGTGTCACAAACACGGCTGCAGAGAGCGGATATCTGATGTTTCTGTGACCCTCGGCCTGTTCCCACCTCTCCACACGAGTGGCTGACTGTAGCTGTACGAACAGTTCAGATTTTTGAGTTTCACTGTAAAATATTTGGTTTGTGTTTCCATCCATCCATTCTCTTCAGCTTATCCTGTTCAGGGTCAGGGGGTACCAGCCTGTACAGGTCACCAGCCTGTCGCAGGGCCAACACAGAGAAACAGACAACCATTAACACCTATGGGCAGCTTACATTCACCAGGTAACCTAACCTCATTGGACGGTGGGAGGAAACTGGAGTACCCTCAGGAAACCCACACAAACACGGGGAGAACATGCAAACTGCACACAGAAAGGCCCGGGCCGAGGTGGATTCGAACCCAGACCTTCTAGCTGTGAGGCAGCAGTGCTAACCACTGCTGTGCTGTCCCGTGTTCCTGTTTTTCTTTGGGAATAAACTCGTGACTGCTGTTTCTTGTGCTAACTGCTGACTAGCTCCAGCACTGTGCTCACAACTCTTGGCAAAACTTTGGTGATACACCTGTGTACCTGTGTGTTTGGGCGGTACACACACAGGCAGGCAGGTAAGGAAGTAATCACTGTATGCTGAACAGAGGCCTTTCACAGGCCTGTGGCAGTCAGTGATTTTATTAGGAACCATTTAATGATTTAATGATTGGTGTCAGGATGTAAAGAGTCTTTACAGAAGTCATCCTGGAAAAGAAGCCCCGCCCTACAATCACAGGTCCTATTTAGCAGTGCTGACGGCTTTTGAAATGGGAAACAGACCACAGCTGTTTTATTAAGACAAATCCTTTTGCCATCGCCCCGCCCCGAGCTCCTCCCTGCCTAAAACAGACTAAAACAGCTCTGAGTCATCAGGGCATCGACCTCTGGGTGCCAGGTTGAGCCTCCATGGATTGTGTTTGTTCCAGCTGGATGTGTACTTGGAAAATCTTTAGGATGGGTCAGTATCCATGTTCTGTTTGGGTGGGAACATTCCTGATTTGATGTACAAACGGTGCAACACAGGCTCATTCTTAGGAGTCCAAATGATCAATAATGACCAAAAAACGTAGCACATTTAACCTGCTGAAGCCCACATTACCTGTTTCTGTGTTTTATAAAAAAACCCGATTTAATGTGGTCTTCTACGTCCAAAAAACTAATCAAAAAACACAGCCTGTTATAGATTGATGGCTCAGTGAAATAAAGATTTAAAAAAAAATGCAATAACATTTAATACTTTTATTAAAAACTGATAGAGCAACAATCTGCGGCGCACACAGCTGCTCCCTGCCTGCCAGATGTGTTACGAGCATCTGTAGGGATATTGCTTTGAGGACACAGGCCTTAAATCCAGTCCTGTCAGTTAACTGAGGGTGACAGGAAGTGTGTGAAGGAGGCAGGTAGATGGATGAGTGTGTGCTTTTACTCTCCTGGACAGGGGCACTTACACTTGCCAAAATGTGAAGATTTAGATGAATTAGATGATACACACCACCTGTCTCGCTCTCTCACACACACTCACTTCATGACTGATGGGCCCGGACGAGCGCACAGATGATGCCTTTTATTTTCTGACAGGCCATTTCTTTCCATCAGGAGGTCCACTATAGTGTTTTGTCACTGGGAATATTTCAAGCTGTCATTTGTTAATAAAAGCTTCTCCAGCATTTCAGCAGCAACATTTAAAAGCAAAGGGGAGCAAAATGGATGGAATATGATCATTGTAACGAATACGCAGTGATTGACTTTAGTGTGGACGAGTGAATTTGTGCCATAAAGCAAACACAAACTGTCCCGACCTTTAAATTGGGGAGGCTAATGTAGCATGCTAGCTGTGACACATGCAGGTCTGTGGGACTGTGTGGGAGTGTGTGGGAGTGTGAGGGGCAGAGACGGGCAGGAGTTTGTGTTTGGAAGAACCTACATGAGCTTTTCTCCTTTCACAGCTGGAACAGCTGCACCGACGATACTGACGCATCAAACACAGTTTATTCTGATCATAGCAGAATTATACTCAGCTGCGTGATTATAAACTCCTGATGGTGCTACAGTCAATCCAGAGTCTCGGTACGCTGCAAATTTCTGAATTTAAAGGAATTTCTTTATTGAATTTAGAAATGCTTGTGAGTACAGTAACACCGTTGTTGAGCCGGGCCTGGGTGAGGAGCCCGGTGAGCACTTGGTAGCCAGGATTTACCCCATGGGGCACATGTAGACCCAGCCCAGATCCAGATTCAGATCCAGCCTTGTAAACATGTTTTAAAGGGCGTCCAGCGGCTCCGGTTCTGTGTGACACAAACGCTCACTAACATTTCAGACTTGAGCAGCAGCCACAGGAATCACCTCAGGCTGCAGCACAGGTCTGCTGAGGCTTTTATGGAGGCTGTTCCTGAGCTGCAGGTGATTCCACTGATTAGCACTCAGGGACACGCTGATAAACTCACCTGCTCAAGTCTTCCACTGCACGTCAACATGGGACAGATATGAATATGAGTCAGCGTTCACTTCATGCTTTCAGGAGTTTTCTAATAAAGTCCTCCTGTAAAGCTCGGCTGGATTCTCCAGACAAATAAATCACTGCAGTGAGTTTCTGAGCTACACTTTGAAATCAGCTCTTTAGTTTGTATCTGTTACACCGTCAGTCACACAGTGAATGTTTATCTCATTCTTATCCATCTACTGCTTACTTTGAACTGAACCTGCAGGTCACTGTGCAGAAACAAGTGTTCATCTGCCTGTGACAAAAGGTGTGGCAACACTGATGCTGCTCCTCGTATTAGAGACGAGGCAGAAGCTTAAAGTGAATTCAGTTTGTCTCCTTTCACCTCAGCTTCAGGAGCAGCAGTGGGGACCCAGCCACACGGTGCTGAATGGAGCTATGAATAAAAGCAAATCTAAACAGTGAGCTGCAGCTCTGACTGTCAGTGACATCAGGAGGATCCACAGCTGCTGGCGCCTCAGGTGAAAACTTTCATGGTGCAGAGTCAAGACGAGATTTCACCGAGGCTGAAATACCAGATTTGATATGTAATCATGCCCCATGAAAACTCTGATCACAGAGAACGGGGAAGAAAGGTGACTGAAGGGACTCTGAAGGTGATCCCAGAGGTCAGAGGTCAGAGCAGTCAGATAACCATCATTACAGCCCGGAGAGGTGCAGAGGAGCAGCTCTGACAGCACAACACATCAGTCCTGAAGCAGCAAACACTGAAACTGAAGCTAGGCTGTGAATCTGGATCCTGCCTTTATGAGTGGTTCAGGCTGCAGGTGGTGTTTATACATATGAGAGATCTGGGTTGTATTTATGAATTTGAACAGTAAAATGTGGATTAATTTTCTGCCTTTACATCCTCCCTTTGTTTGTGATCCTACTGCTCTGTAAGAGCACCGTGGTCCTCTTTATGTTTTTTTAAATTTAATGTGAACAGACACAAATAATCACTGCGAGCGTATTTTGTTGCATGAACTTTAAAGGGCAGTTTTCATTCGGAGCCACGTTTAATATTCCTGACCTGCCGGATCGTCAGTGATCGATGGAAACGTGTGGGCGGGTAAACACGAGGATGGCTGTGGAAGTCATTTGGTGGCTGCTTAATGGGCAGAGAGATGGATGGATGAGGCCGGATCACACCCTGCTGCATCCACACCTCAAACAAATGAGCCTTTTCATTAACTCACATCCGCATTTGCAGCAGCGTATCATTTGAACAGTGGATAATTAGATGTCATTCTTTCATTCATTCAATAATCTGCCTCCTCATTTACAGCATCCCTGCCGCACTCTTTTTGTCTCTGCCCTTTTTAAAATCATCTATCATGAGCTGTTTTCAGCCGAATCAATTTCTGAGACTGCCCCCACCCAAAAAAAACAGCCCCCAGTCCATTTGTGTGAGCCTTTATTCCTGCACAGCGCAGGGGTCCCGTGGTCAGAACCACCCGCAGATAAACCACATCCAACATGGCTGCCAGCATCATTAGAGCACCCCACATTATCAGGGTAACAGCATCACCTGAGATCCTGAAATAGAAGTGATGCAAATGCAGGGCGATTACAAACATCATTATGTGAGGAAAACTAAATCCCACATGTTGACAGCATGTGGGATTTCTAAGAACAAAGCTATTAGCTTTCCATTTCCCATCACTTCCTGTGCTGGCCCACACAGAGAGCTCATCAGCTGGGATGTAACAGGGAACAGCTGCTGCTGTTGCTGCTCTGCAGACATCACCACTGTTCAGTCTGTGGAAGCGTTACGCTTTACGAAACCTTTTGTTTCACTGTGTTTGTGCACAGCTGTGAGATTAAATTAAGATGAACTGAGTGGAGCTCTGCTCTGGTCCCGAGCAGCTTCATCTGATGCTGCAGAGAAGTTCATCTCAGTGTTACTGAACCATGAGTTCTCCTAATGAGACAGGCTGAAGTAATAATGAATCCTTTAAAGGAAACTGCTTCAGTTATAACCATAGTTTCATTCACTGCGGATTTTATGTATTTATTAGGGGTGGGACTCGATTAAAAAAATTAATCGAATTAATTACAAGCTTTGTAATTAATTAATCGAAATTAACGCGTTAAAGTCCCACCCCTAGTATTTATTGGTGACCAGACTGAATTTTATTGTATTGTTTAATTAATGAACCTAAAACTTATCATCTTTTAAACCTGAGACCTCTCACAGACAATTTTATTCCTGATCATGAAATAGATGTGACAGGATTTCTGTACTGTTCTCTCTAATGAGACTTCTAATGTGTCAATGTTGGACATTTCTCTGGAGACCCTGTTTTTTAAGGCATCACAGAAACAAAGTTTATTATCATTTGATTACATTGAACATAATTTATAATCATGTTAAGGCACTGGGAGGAGGCTGTTGGTGACAGCAGAGGAAAAAGGTTTTAACAGGAAGAGGCCGCTGACTGTCTGTGAGGTCAAACTAAAGAGACGGCAGAAAAGGAGCAGAGACGCTGAGAGAGAAGACAAAGTTACTGATATGCAATAGATGCATGAAAATGACAGTCGCAGGGAGCCTGAGCTGAAACGCACATGATTGGCTGCAGCGTCACAGGTGGGGTTTCTCACGTACTGCAGAGATTTTTCTCTCTTTATCATTAGAGAAAAAGTTTACTTTGTCACTGAGCCAGGCTTCTTTAGTGGGAGGCATTCATTCATGTTGACAGACTGTTCTGCTGATCCTGGGGAGTCACTGGTCTGAGTGGAGCTCCAGCAGAATATTTAGATAAATTAGCACAAAATGAGCAGTAACAGTGAGGAGTATCTGTGGATAAATGTGCTCAGGGGAGGACCACGCTGCTTTTTTCTGTTTGCTTTTCTTTACAACTTCTGTTTATGTCGAATCCACCGCAGTGCATCCTCCTGCTTTGTTTCACCTCAGCAGGTAAAACACTGAAAAGCTGCCCTGTCGCTCCTTTTAAAAGCAGAAACACTGAAAAGTCCCACACAAACAAAATGCTCTCAGTCGCTGAAAATGGCCAAAGGTTGGGTCCAGGTTGAGCCTCTCAGAACACAGAGAAATGGAGCATGAAATACCTCCATTACTCTGCTAGCACATCCAAAAGGAAGATCATTACTTTTCAGCAACACCCAGCACAGCAGACCAGAACCTGTGCTAACATAACTGCATCCTTACATTTGGATTTTACAATTAAAATGGCTTTAAATTTGTAATTATGTAAAAAACCCCAAACATCCTGATACACACACACACGCACACACACACACACACATACACACGCACACACACACACACATACACACACACACACACACACACGCACACACACACACACACACACACATATATGTATATATTAACAGCATATGTTAACAGCAGTGTTGGGAAACCTCATATAGGAATGTATTTGCAGGCGTGACGCCTCTAAAATAAAATAGTTTTATCAGCTGCTGGAGCTCCCTGTATCCACTGAAGACAGCTTGTTATCCTACCTGCTCGTTATTCCTGCCGTGCCTTTCAGAAGCACCACTGTTGCCCCACAGCAAGAGGGACCCAGGTTAAAAACCCAGGCGGGGTCACACTTTGATTCACTCCCCACGCTAATTCTAGCATTTATAACATATCAAACCACCTGCTCCCTGTCACATCATCAGCATTATGCTGGATGGCACTTCTTACACTGGAGCTCATTAAAGAGATTATGAAAGGTTCCAATGACTATTTGCAAGGCTTGAAGTGGGATTACATTCATCGATTGATTCACATAAAAACAATATATCACAGTTCAGGTAAATTACAGCTAAAAGATAGAAGATCAAGACTATTAAGAGAGAAATAAATACCCACTAATTACTAATGAAAGCCATAAAATAAAGTTCAGACGCACAAAATCTTCTTTACCTCTGAGAACTGGAGCTTCCTGTGACTGTAAACCCAAATCCAGCTGGTGTCAGTCTGCCTGCATCACTTTCAGGTGAGTCTCTAACTGCCCCATAATGCTGTAACATCAGTTCTCCTCGTGCACCTTGTTCAGTGACACTTCAGTCTTTGACTGACAGAGAACAACAGAGAGGAAAAAGCCACCTCAGCTCAAACTGTTTTATATGAATGATGAGGCTGGAGGGGAACTCTGCATGGGGATCTAATCCGGACTATAAATAAAGTTTCAAAAAGTTCTTTATTATTTCACACATGCTGCTTCCCCCCTGCTGTCCCTTTGTTTTATTCCATGAAGTTTAGTCGCCTCCTTTGTAAGCCTCGGAGGATAGCTATCAAATACCAGCACTGCTGAAAACAGCCTTCTGGTTGGATTTTAGTGTCATCAGAATTCAGCCAGCTATACAGGAGCAAGAGGCACCAAAGACAGGCAACATTAAAGGCACGAAATGGACAGCAGACGTGAATATTGAGGAGAGACATGAAAAGCGGCGAGTTAATGGGAGCTGAAAGAAAAAAGGATGATGGAGAAATGCGGGAGGAGGCGAGCGGATGTCAGTGGAGAACAGGCGAGGGAGCTCATTACTGCAGGAAAGATGACCTGCGTGACTCTCAGCACTCGCTGAGGATGATTGAGCCTCCACGTTAGGGCCACTTACGCTGGAGGAAATCCCATACAGGCGTGGGGTGGGACTCAATCAGGAAGAAGGTGCTTCTATTAAATTTCACAGTGTGTGTGGAGGTAAAACTGCCCGTCAGAAGACTCTCGGTATGCAAATCTGGACAGGTCATAGAACTGTGCACAATATAGTCAATCTAGCCTATAAAAGTAGTGTGACAGAAATGTGTTTACTGCAGTAAAAGCTCACTGTGGTGGTCAACAGCTTTCCCTCTTCATTTATATTTTATATCATATTTAGATTGTGTTTCATTTGAATATTCATGTTGTTTAGTGGGAACCGATGAGTGGGGAAAGAACTTAATAACCTCCTCATACATTATGAGTCCATGAGTCACAGCTCTCTGTCTGTTTTCTGCCATTTTAGCCGTTTTGGTTTGAAACTCTAGCAATCCATTTTTACCTGATCCATGTCCATTTTTTTTTTTTTTTTTTAGCAAAATAGCACAAAAATGTTACAGAAGATGGTGAGAAGATGGTGCACCAGTGAACACCTTCCTGTTGGGTTTATGGTCTAATTATGATCTAAATATGGGGTATTTAGATTAAAATATATGATAAAGTAATGGCCAGTGGCTTTTAAAGGTGGTTACCAAGTGGGGAGACTTGCTTTTGAATGGACGTTGATACAGATGTTTGGTCAGCATCTGTAGGTGTCACAGAGCTGAGGATGGCAGCATGTAAAACCATGGCACCTGAGGAAATGTCAGAAAAGCTGAGTGCAGATGGGATTTTCCACCTGAACTGCTTCATTTTATTGCTTCAATGTTTTTTCAAATAAAATGAATGTGGAGGGAAGCTGTCCCAAACAGAACACCCCGAGTAAAAGCAGCCGGCGCATTCTCCGAGGAACATCAAGTGTGATTGAGTTAAATTGCCAGAAAACCAGCAGAGATGCTGTCACGAAGATGTTTCCCCTTCAACTGCAGTAAAAGTAAAACATGCTGAAGCATCAGGCTTCAGAGAGCAGAACTCTTAATCTCATCTACCAATAACAAAGCAGAAATCCCGAGGACAGATTTGGTTCATCTGTTATTCAGACTGATGACAGCACTGTTTGCTCAGTCAGGACTGCTGTGAGAAAGGTGTGTCTGAGCGGCGGAGCTAATGAAAGGTGCTGACAGTGAGCTGTACTGATTACTTTTAGGGTCCAAACCAAACTCCTGCAGCATCTGTGTGCAGCACAGAGGGAAACACAGACAGCGATTAGAGCAAGACCACAAGTACGCACTTTGTGTCCTTTTATCTGTGATATGAACTGATACAAAGCAGCAAGTTCAGCCTTAGAGCCCAACCTAATTCACAGCCCTGAAAATCACTTCGCTTTTCTCAAGTAATACACATGTAATATGGTAGAAAACTTGATGTTGAGATGGCAGAGTCACGCCCTTCTGCTGCTTTCGTCACGCGTTCTTGGTTTGAGACCAGCTAGTTTGTGGGGCCGGAGTTTTTCAGCTGAGCACTGAGTGCATTCATGGTGGAAAACCCACCTAACGGCAGAGGTGGCAAAAGTACTGACATTCTGTACTTAAGTAGAAGTACAAGTACTTATGTTAAAAAATACTTTAGTAAAAGTCGAAGTACTGGTTCAACTTCTCTACTTAAGTAAAAGTAAAAAAGTACAGGCTCTGAAATGTACTCAAAGTAAGAAAGTAAAAGTAGTTCTTTGGAGGATGTTTCTACCTGCTATTTTTGTCTAAAACAAACCGAACCTCATTATATATTATTGTAATAATATAAAATAGTACATGAGAATACAAATGTTATTCCAATCTAAATTTTAATCCTAATGAATGCACTCAGCTTCAATCTGTTATGTAGGACACAAACTGTGAAAGGGAATTTAAACACAGCTCTGTTCTCTGTGTCCTCCATAGTAGAGGGTGACTGTGCCTCCACCTAAACACCAACATGAGGATACTCAAGGGTTACAGTGGGATTCAGAAGGTGGAGGAACCCTAAGATCAGCTGTAGTGGCTCTGCATGGGGAGAAGAACCACAGCTTTCTATTGTGAGCTGCAGTAAATGATGTTGGTGTGCAGGCTGTGATCAGCTGACCTGCTGCTGCTGCTGCTCTGAGGTTTACTGCTCTGTGTGGATGAACTGAACTCACAAAGATGTAACCCAGTATTTCACAGCTCTCTGAGCTGATCTCCATCCCCTACACTGACAGCATACAGGCTGTAGAAATGTTGGATTCAGTGAATGAATCTCAGCATCAGCAGCTTTGATTCAGACTCATCTCTGCTGCACTGATGTAACCTGTAACTCTGACCATGAACACAAACACTGTGCTCCAGTCCAACACAGAGCTTTACTGTAAATACAGTACAACAAACTAACCTATTTATTAAACACTAAACTGCAGTATTTTCATACAATCTTTGAATTACACAAAGTCAGCATACTTCAGTTTATTTTCCAGTCCTTACCTTTAAATCTAACCTCTCTTCTTCCTCTCCTGTCCTCTTTCTCCATCTCTGAGTGAACTTCTCTCTCTTTGCTGTCCCTGAAATGCAGCAGCTCTTCTTTTAGCTAGCTGTGTAACAAACTGCACACACTTTGTGTGTTTGCTGATATTTGTTGAGCATTTAGAAACGTTGCATTTACCTGCCACACGTTACTCCCTTCATGCTCGCTCCTCTTCAGTAGCGCTAGCTAAGCTGTTTATGTGCCGCAGCGCAACTTACGGACTCGGTCCGGCCCGATTATAGCGCTATAAATGATACATTAATTATATGGGTTTGCGTATTTAATCCCTTTGTACGAGATACGCCCCGGTGATGGAGGATACGCAGTACGATTGTCTCTTATGTGTTATTATCCCTCCGTTTAGGCTCAGATCGTTTGATGTTTGAAGGCGCACTGACCGGAAATGCAAACTTCTCTCTGACGTTAAAAAGTAACGAGTCTGTTTGAAAATGTAAGAAGTAGAAAGTACAGATACTTGTGTAAAAATGTAGGGAGTAAAAGTAAAAAGTAGTCAGAAAAATAAATACTTAAGTAAAGTACAGATACCTGAAAAATCTACTTAAGTACAGTAACGAAGTATTTGTACTTCGTTACTTCCCACCTCTGCCTAACGGTTCAAATAAAGGCACCGGCACAGGAACTCTGTTGGTGGGAAAGACCACCAAACACAGGTGAGAGTTCAGCTTTCAAAGCTTCAAAGCTTTAACTCCAGGCTCTGCAGGTGCTCAGTAAGAGAAAGCAAGAGAAGCAAAATCCAAAAAGAGGCAGAAAGACCAAAAAGTCAGCCGTGCACACAGTTTGTGAAGTTTCCCAGCTCCCTCAGTCAGTTTGATGGTGTTCTGTAGCGGTCTTCTTGGAGGCTAGATTCCTTTCTTCTCTCTCTGTTAACTGTTGCTGTGTCTGATGGTCTTTGGGCTCCAGCACAGATGGATCAACGTCTTCCCCCAATACACTTTCCCTCATGTAAAAAGGGAAAACCCAGCTTCAGTCCATCAGAAGTATGTTTCTTCTATTTATTATCACTTGGTTTTAGTCTCTGTCTGGTAGTTTGTTTCATATTCAGCTAAAATCTGCATAACTTATCCTGACAGGCGTCCCCTTTAGACAAAGCGGTGGAGGCAAAGACAGGCCAGCCTGCAAGTGAACCGTGAGAACAGGCTTCCCTGTTGGGGAAATGTGGAGTTTGATATCTAAGAAAGACTTTATTGAATGCTTTTTTATTTAAAAAGCTTTTAATCTTCTCAGAATCTCCTGCTCTCCTGCTTTCACCAGCATTTTGTTTCTGTCCATCATGATATGAAGGGAGTCCGGTCATGTTGGTTTCCACCTAAACGCTGAATGATGTCACAGTTTTTGTGCATTTGGTGACTTGGTTTAATCATTTGGGAAATGTTTTTGTGTTTACATGTTTCTAAATCCTTTCTGCTCTTGTTACAATGAACAGCAATTTCCTCCCTACATGCTGAGTCACATTTTATCTGCAGTCACTAAATTAGATTTGAACCCTTTGTGTGTAATCTGATGTTGTGTCTGTTCCCAACGTCTTGTCTCGGTGAACCACGTCCTCTGACGTCAGCTGTCAGATGTTTTCTCCACATTCACGCTCCAAAAATGAATTCAGCTCTTCTGATCGGTTTAAGCATGACTCAGACATGAAGTTCAGTTCCTGCACGAGTTGCAGCTGTAAGTGAGCCTCGAGTTGGACAATCAAATCCTTTTTCTGCTGCTTTCAGTCTTCCTTCATTTACCAGGTTAGACTCAGAACTGTTTCATATCTTCTAGTTGTTCTGCAAAAGCAGGCGAAGCAAACATCTTCACCAAGAGGACAGCACATGGACAGCATCGGGTATCAGTGCATCAAAACCAGAAAAACCCAAATCAAGCAAATCAGTTCAGAGATGCCACCAAGTCAGTCTCAGCCAGTCCTTGCAGATGAGCTGATCCCACATCAGCCGATGGCTCAGGTGATACCCTCCTATACGTACATCAAACTGTCCTCACTGAGGGAGAGAGAGAAGGTGTCCTGGTGCTGTAAAATCTTCCTTTGAGTGGTCCCCTAATTCATAGCAGAAGCTGGTATTTTACTTCCATTTGCACTGTTGTTTATGGTTGTTTATGGCCCAAAGTCAGCTACATCCACATTATCAGTAACCTTGTTTTTTCTGAAAGTGTTGATGGCGAGGAATCACGTAATTATAAGAGCACCAGATTACCTTCAAAGCAATAAAATCAATAAAATAATGCTGAACAAACAAGGCAACGTTGTTTTCCTTAAAGCAGCTGTAGAGCCGAGCCAGCGCTTAGCTTGGGTCATGCTAAGGGAAAGTGGAGTGGTGGAGACAGTCAGCTGTTCCTGTATCTCTGATTAGGGAAATCATGCAGTGATGCTGCAGCTGTTCTGTGGAAGGTAAATCACTGATCTGGATATCAGAGTGTTCAGATCACTGAAACAGAAACACTGGACTGGCTGAAGGCTGTGATCGAGGAGACACGCAGCTGTCATCCTGCTAACTGCTACGTGTTTACATGAAGGCAGGCATTGTTTAAGCTTTGTGTAGGCTGTATGCTGTAGTGTCACACTATAAATAAAATAAGATAAAAAAAATAAAAGGCTGTACATTAAAAGAAAACTTAGAACATAAGGAAAAAATACAGTAATAGGATGTGCAACTGGGTAGAATAATTTTGGGGAAAAAGGAACAAATTTACAGAATAAAATAATTTGAAAAAATGTACAGACTGATGTAGTGACAACCGACAACAGCACAAGTTGAACCCGAGCTCATGTTCCAACTAATAAAGCCGCCTGTTACAGCACAAAGTAACAGGAGTTTGTCATTAACTCTGGCTCTGACTTTGGAAGTGTAAAACCGTGCAGTGGAAGAAGCAGTCTGTCATGGCAGCCTACGTACACTCTTACAGAAACCTGTGGAAAGTTTGAAAGAGCTATTTGTGATCGCGAAATCAAAGTAACTTATGAGGCGTTTTATGTGTAACAGTCAGGCATTACTGTGATCTCAGCCACTCAAGATAATGGGGCAACATGGTAGCTTACACACAAGCCGTGCCTGCTCCTGTGTATTGGATATGCTACTGGAAAATAAATCATCAGCTTGTGAAACTTGAATTTCATTGCATTTTGTTTATATTCTTAAAAACAAATTTCCTGAGTCTTCTTCAAATGCATTAAAATATTAATGTGTATGAGGTCTTAGTCAAGACAAAGTCACTGTTACACCTTCAAGTAAGTGGGATAAAGTTTTGTCTTTGGTGAGAGATGAAAAAATGCTGCTGCTCGATTTCGTGCTGGTAGTAAAAATATTGTAGAGGTAGTAAAGGGTAGTAAATTGAACTCTAGGATTCCTGTATAAACCCTGTATAAACCAAGCTACAGGCCTAACCAAACTGGGTTTGAAGGCCAAAGCTGTGACAGCTGCTGCTGTGTCAGAGAGCTCCTAAAGCTCCAAACAGCAGGAGACACCTTATGAAGAAGCTCAGGAGCCCGGCCATTCACACAGAAACCTGCAGGGACACTCGAAGTTTCTCATCAGCAGCAAGAACAGGAAAGCAACCACACCGAGGGGTCTCAGACCGAGTGTTTTTGAGTTTGTGGACTTTTTGAGGTTTTGTTGCTTTGTCATTCTGTTATCCCTGGTTTTGCTTTTTGGTCCTCTGTTTCCTTTAAGTATTATTGATCACGTTTCTAGTTAGTTCCTCCCTTTGTGTTCTCTCAAGTTTGCATTTCTGTTTCCCTGTTTATACACTTCCTGTTTTATTTTGCCAGTTTCCTGTTCCGTGTGTGTGTTATGTCCAGCTTTGTGTCCTCTTGTCTCTGACCCTGTAATTAGCTTCAGCTGCCCTTCCACCTGTTGCTCGTTTCCTCGTTACCTTGTGTGTATTTATTCCTGTTTTCCCTCATGGCTGCGTCTCCTTGTGTGTCACAGAGTGGATTTATGTGAGATTTCAACAATAAAGCTGTTTCTTCAGTTCGTCTCACCTCGTGCGTTGTGGGTCTGTTCTCTGCATCTCACACAGCCGTGTGTGACACTGAGGGCTGTAAGGGGACATGATGAGCTGTTGTTGGGAGCTCGATGACTGAAACTGTTTCCTGTGTTTGGTCTTTCAGTGACAGGCATTTATATTTCAGGATTCCCTGTGCACCAGGAGAAGGTGATTCTTTTACCTCACAGAGATTTTATTCCCAATGTTCACTTGAACCTGAGGAAGATTTATTTAAAACTGACTGATTTTGGTCAGCTGAGGATCAGAAACGGGCTGTAGTGCATCACATTCATTCTCCTGCTATGAAACATTAAAAGTGTGATGCTTAATTGTGAGAGGTGATGTGAGGGGCCATTGCACTTTTTATGAGTCATATTTATTTGAGCAGCCGTGTTTTTATGAAATGTTTCCTCCATGTCATCATTGGCTTGTTCAGTGCTGAATAAGAGCTCATTGTTAGGTTGGGACATGTTGTACTCTCCTTGTTGGCTCTGACTCACTGTTAAAGTGGTGTCCTGCCCCCCCCCCCCCCCCCCCCCCAGACTCTGCATTTCCTGTAACACATCTGACTCTGTGACACTTGAACCATCTCTCCTGATGCCCCCAGTCTTCCTCTTCACTTTTATATTTACTCCCCTTAACACCATCTTCTGATTCATGATTATAGCATGTGGCTACAATAGTCCTCCACCACAGCTTTTACAGCTCGTACTGCATCAGCCAAAAAGCCAAAGGAGCTTTTTTTCCTTTATGCTCTTTTTTTACACTCCTGATTTCAGGTTGTAGCTCCTTTATTTGAGATTGGTACATCATTTTATGACTGGTTGGATCTGGATCTGTGAGGCTCGTTTTTACATTTTTTGAAAACTCAAATTCACCTTTATGTCACCAGAGTTTTCTGTGTGGAAGAGACAGGCTGTGATTACAGGCCTCCACTCCACCACAAAGACTGAGAAAAAGGGCAGCAATGTGAGGGCATACTGCACGAGTGTCGACATTGTAGCTGAGCAGCAGGTAGACATGGATGAGAAGCGGCGTGTATTCATTAAAACAGCACACATTGTGTTAGGTGAGGAACACTGTGAGGAAGCAGAGCTGCTGCTGCTCCATTAATGATCTTTTCTTCTCATGTGAGGTGAGCTGATGGAAAAGCACACTTCAATATGGACCAGAGGTAATGGCACTTCATGAGCGACTGATAAAATAGTGTCTTTTTGTTTTTGTTGTACATGGAAATAAGTATGTTTGTGCTTAGACTGAACACACACACACACACACACACACACACACACACACACACACACACACACACACCTTTTAAATATAAGCAAAGGTCTTTTATCCCAAACCACAAATCTCAGAAACCACTCAGCCACCATGTGGCAGTCAGTGGTTGGGAAATCCTCTGAGCGGTTGTGAGTGTTTTCTGGAGATTTCCAGCAGTGATGAGGTGAAATTGATCAGAAAGAAGCATATGGTGCTGCACCACAACCCTCCTTAAGGTTTCTTTGACCACTGGCAGATTACCATTCTAACTACGTGTTATAACCACGAACTAACATGTCTGCAAACACCCTCCAACTGTTCTCCAAGCTGTAGTGAAACTGAAAACTGTGATACAGAAACAGGAAATAGTGGCTATTTGCCAGTGGCCAGTGGCCAGGAATCAAACCACCAACCTTCTGATTAGCAGTGACCTGCTCTACCTCCTCAGCTACAGCCACCCCAGCAGTGCTGCACTTGGTGAGTTGGCGGCAAGTCGACGTTTTCCATGCGAACTAAAGGAAACTGTGGGAGTCTGCGAGACCACGAGGAGGTTTGATGAATTCTTTGCATCTTGGCGACTGTGATCAACCTCCAGCAACCACTCACAGTCGGGTGGAATATGCACAGTTTTCCTGAGCAACCAGAGAGTTGCAGAGGATGCCAGGCTGGCATCTTCGTCTGTGTGACAAAGGCTAGACTGACCCAGTTTAAATCATACCGTTTTTTTATGTGGGGACTCACAGAACTTTATGTTTGCACCTCCTATGGCAGACTTTGCCACCATTGAAAGCAATACATTTATGAACATGAGACCATGAACTGCTGCGAGTCTCTGCTGACTCACAACTCAGCCGTGGAACATTCACATTAAATCATGACTAATGCTTAAAGTGATCTGTGCTTTGTGAAGGTTGCAGCTGAATGAATTTGGGACTAGGAGCTGTCCTCTCCCTCTCTCCTCAGGTGCTGCCTTTTCCTGCCTCTGCAGCAGATGATTGAGCAGAGCTCCCACTACTCTGCTCGTCAAGACCAGTAACACAAAGGTCAAGAGAGAAGGTGCAGTCGGTGCTGGCTGGGCCATTAAGCAGCACTCTGCCAGTGTGTGGCCACTTGTCTCTGCAGGAAGGTGAGGGCTTTGCCTGCTTCCATTAGTTTCCCTTTTTACTCCCTTTCAGTTATTTTTGTGGTTTTCTGTTCTGAGTATTTTTCACCTTCAGTTAATAATACCATTCAGGTTTTACTCATAGTTCTGCCCCCTGCCTTTTCTTCAGTCCCGTTATCAGAACATAGGAACACAGTACTGCATATAAGGACTGACAGTGAGGTCTATGAGGGAAATGCACCCAGATGTCGAACATTCCTTCAAGCAAGCCATCCAAGTAGCCACAAAAAGGAAAAAAGTGGGATCATAGCAGCTGCTTTTTACAAGCATTTTGATTTTGACTCTTAAATCAAGGAGCTCAAAGACGTCATCAACACCTCTCTGAGTCAGGCGGTTCCCACATGCTTCAAAGCTATCACCATAACACTGGGATCCCATCAGGCTTCAGTCCCTGCCACCCTGTTGCACTGACCCCATCACCAGAAAGAGCTTTGACCTCCCTCCCTCTCTGGACTCCTATCACTTTGCATATCGGGTCAACTGGTTGACTGATGATGTCATTTCCTCAGTCGTCCACTCGGCCCTCACTCACCTGGACACAAAAAGTCCTGTGTCAGAATTATGTTCATATACTTCAGCTCAGTATTCAGCACAATCTGAGTATTTAATACACAACTGGGACGAGCTGGGCCTGAACACCTGAGTACCTGGTTGCTCGACTTCCTCACTGGGAGACCACAGGCAGTTTGGGTTGGCACTGGGACCCACGCAGGGATGTGTGCAGAGTCCTCTGCTTCAGCAAACTACAGCAACAACCGCTTCATTGAATGTTAGCAACAATCATGACCAGAACTACTGGACTGAGGTGAACCAGCTGGCTGTGTGGTGCAGTGATCTCTGCTTAAATGTGGAGAAAACAAACGAGGTTGCCATCTGAGGAGAGGGTGAGCAGCACCAAATTTCTGAGGGTGCACATCACAGAGGACCCTCCTGGATGAAGAAAGCACAGCAGCGCCTCTACTTCCTCTGCAAACTGAGGAGAGCGAGGGCCTGGGTACCCATCAGGTGCTTCTTCCACCGAGACACCATCAAAAGCATCCTAACCACCTGCATCACCTCCAGTAAGAGCAGCAGGAAAGATCATTGGTGCCTCCCTCCCCTCCCTCCTAAACATCTACAACACCTGCGTAGCCTGCAAAGCATCACTGTGGGGAACTCCACCCACAGCGTTCTCAGTCCCTGAGACTCCTCCAGACAAAGTACCTGTGTGTGTGTGTGTGTGTGTGTGTGTGTGTGTGTGTGTGCGTGCGTGCGTGCGTGTGTGCGTGCGTGCGTGCGTGCGTGCGTGTGTGTGTGTGTGTGTGCGTGCGTGCGTGCGTGCGTGCGTGTGTGTGTGCGTGCGTGCGTGCGTGCGTGCGTGTGTGTGTGTGTGTGTGTGTGTGTGTGCGTGCGTGCGTGTGTGCGTGCGTGCGTGCGTGCGTGCGTGTGTGCGTGTGTGTGTGTGTGTGTGTGCGTGCGTGCGTGCGTGTGTGCGTGCGTGCGTGTGTGTGTGTGTGTGTGTGTGTGTGTGTGTGTGTGTGTGCGTGTGATAATAACTGAACTGACCAATGAAGTCTGACAGCCCCAAACATTAGTTTCCTTCGGGGGATTTTAATGGCCTCTCTGCCTCATTGCCTGAAAAACTAAATATCACCAAGAGGGATGAGGAAGGAGAAAAGGCCGCCCCTGACTTCCTCTGACAACCAAAGATGTGTGTGTTTGTGGGGAGGATTCAAATATAATCCCAGCCCATAATAATCAGCTGCTATTACCAGTCAGCACAAGAACTTGTCACATCCTGTGTTTTCCAGTTTAGCTGTTTTCATTTGTGATCTCCGGTTTGTTTTGTGTATTTCCCTTTCAGCATCCATTTCTTAGTTCTGAGGTATTGTTTATATTGTTTCATGTGTTTCCTCTCTAGTATACTTAGTTTCCTCTGTGTGTCTGCCTTCCTGTGTCTGTGTTCTTGTCTCCATGTTCGACTGTTTCCTGTTTTACTTTGTCGTCTCGTTTTGTGATTGTGTTCAGCTGTGCTCTTTAGCATTTCAGAGTGCTCCCATTGATTTCTAATTTGGATTGGCTGAACTGTCTTTAGCCTGATCAGACCAGCAGGGGGTTGGGGGTGAACGGCACACAGGGGGTGGTCTGGAGGGTACTTGAACCCAGGACCCTGGGCAGGTGGTCCATACACCAATGGGTATATGGACCACCTGCTCAACCCAGTTACCGCCCTGATAGATCACATGACTGACAAGCCATCAGCCAATGACGATGTAGCCTCTCTGTTTCAGTCAGAGCCACCTGTGGCTCATTATGCCCAGTTAAAAAAAACATGTTGGTACATATTCTCCTTTATGATCACTCCTCTGATAAAGCCCATTAGTTATCTCAAAATGCATTTTAAGGAAACTTTAGTGCTTTGACATAAAAACAAAGAGACTGGCTCTTTTTGTTTGACCCTGTAGAAGTTAGAAGTGTGAAACTATGTGTTTTAATTGTACCACATATAACACACTGATGGATAAGCTTTGGTAAAAGTGGAACCTTTATTCATCCTCCCCTGGATGGTTTCCTGGGACTCTGCTCACATCTGGCTCAGGTTGAACTTTAAATATCAGAAACCTGGTTGTGTGTCTGTTTGTGTGTCTGATGCTGTTTAAAGGATAACATCTCTTCCTGTGCAGCTGTAATCATCATCAGGTGCACCAAAACTGACAGGTTTTTGTTTGTGGCAAAATTAATGTTGATAAAGGATCAAAGTTACCAACTGTTAGTAAAATATGGAAACAGGTTTAACGTCCCGTCATTACCCACACATTACACATTTATTATGATGATGTGTCATTGAGACCATCGTGTTCTCTATTTAAAAAAAGCCAAAGAAGCCCTGAAGACTTCCCTCTAATGAAAAACATGGAAATGAGGAGAAAAACCTGCGAGTTTGAAATCCGGTGGTAAAAAGCTGCTTCCTGAGCTGGAAATTTATCCAGATCCAAATTTATCTTGGATCATTTTGAAATTTTGACAAATCCAGTGGCTAATGGGATTTTTTAAAACAACACGTTCATCCACATCTAAAAGATTCTTCCAGTTTCCTGCTGCTCTGTGATTAATGCTGTACACTTGAAGAGGCAGCATCACTGAAACATGCTACCTGCAAATGGCTACAACTGGATACTGCATTTACATTGTGAGCCAGCCAGTTACAACAAGTACTGCACAACAAAGGATATTTACTGCTCAAAGGGAGGCAGCTCCTCACAACCTGAGATCTGCTTACACACACACACACACACACACACACACACACACACACACACACACACACACACACACACACGCGCGCGCGCAGAGGCACACAGGACTGACCCCAAAGTGCGCTAAAACTCAGGCTGGTGTTGCATTGACCTGTAACGTGTTGTCAAATCAGGCCACTTTAACTGTCTGTGACACACACACACACACACACACACACACACAGATCCCCTGTCAGTGTGATTAGCACTCTTTGACTGTTAATCAGTTTAATTAGGCAGCTGAAAAGGCCAGTCTGTGGTTCACTGGTAGATGAACGAGCATGAACTGGTCGCCCTTTGTTTAATGCAGCTGTGGAGGATTTAGTTTGTAGACCTGCTGTGATAACAGGTTATGACTCTAGTGCGATGGTTAAATCTTGGCCTGCGGATGCAGCCACACATAATGAGGACAGAAGATGATCCTTTATAGTCTGAAGTCCTCCGAGTCCCTGCTGCTCGCTGCAGGCAGCCTGTTTTCTGACAGTCAGTAAAGATCATCCCTGAAATCATATGATCATATGATACACTTGTCATTGAAGAGTTAAAACACAGCATCATTGGTTATTTGTTGACTATATCATTCATGTCCAGATAAATGTGTCACCATCGAGCCGCTCTCTTTCTAAAGCTTCCTTTAGCCCGGAGTCTCTGCAGAGTCAACAGCGTAGCCTACACAAGCTGCCAGCTTTCATGGCCGTGCCGCTCTGCAGTTTTGCTGCCCAAACACAGTTTGTGGTGGAGTTTCTCTCTTTGAGTTTTCCTCCTCCAGTTGATATAAAAATGGTTGTGGAAGAAGTAGCCAAAAATGCAAAGGAAGAATTGAAGGTACTGAACGGGCCAATCACAGTGGCTGTGGGCTGTGATGATGTGACGTACAATTACGTTTCTATGGAGCTGCACGTTTCAGCAGGGATTCCACTGTCAGTCTTTGGAACGTCCTCTTCCCCTTTCGTGTTTTCCAGTTCATGCAGGGATCCGTGAAGCTTCCAGGTCAGATAAGACCATTTATCTCAGTAGTACATTATGGGAGTTTCATACCAGGTTGTATCAAACCTGGAGAACGTGCAACACCACAGGTTTACCTGGGGGCTCGTGTATATCCACACACCTGCCTGATGACCCTCACCTTGCACAACTCTTGAAAAGGAGAGGTTCCAGGTCCTCTTTTTCCATAATAATAGGTCCTGTTGTATTTGTTCAAGCTGCTGTACACAGAGCAGACAGGTCCTTTGAATCCTCCAGTTCTCATAGGAAGGTTCCTAACTGAAAGAAGTGACCTGGAAGCAGCTGCAGGTCAGCTATAAAAGAGCTGTTTGAATTCTCCTTAGGAAGGAAGCTTCAGTGCTTCCTTTATGACCTCCTTTAGCAGAGGATACACTCTTTATAAAGGAGAGGAGACAATGCCATCAGCCTGTGTCCCATATCACCCCCCCCCCCCCCCCCCCATCCAAATAAATAAACAAACACACCTGGGAGCAACAATCACAACTAGATCAGCATTAAATTTAATGCTTTCTGCAGTGAATTTCATGCTGCAAACCTAAATCATGTTTGCATGATTCATTTCAATGTCCTGAAAGGAAACGTGCAGATGCCATAAGGCCAGCAGCACAAACGCCTTTCAGTCAGAAAACTGATCATGTAAATCATGCGTGTGTGTGTGTTTGTGTGTGTGTGTGTGTGTGTGTGTGTGTGTGTGTGTGTGTGTGTGTGTGTGTGTGTGTGTGTGTGTGTGTGTGTGTGTGTGTGTGTGTGATCAGCAGCATACTTCGTGCCGCTGAGCCAGTTGAACACAGTTGCAGTCAGTTGAGAGATGCGGTGGCCTGTATGAGCATCAGTCAACAGCAGGCTTGGGACTGGTGGCTGTCTGAGTGTTCAGCTGTATTGTTTCAGTTTCCAATAAGTGTGTTATTGAAACTGTCACTCTGAAAGTTCAGTTGAAAAGATGCATCTCAAAATGCCTTCAAGCCAATATATGTAATATTGTCAAAGCCATCTGGGTGTCGGGTATACTTGCCTAAAAATGGCCACAGGTATGTAGATATGCACAACCTAAACAGTAAATCTGCAGTCAGTCATTTTAAAGCTGTCATCAGTCTGCAGCATTATCGCACACACAGACTTCTGGCTTTACCCTCTAATGGAGCCAGACCTGGAAAAACTCAAGCAGCCACCCCCTGGGCTGAAAACTGCAGTTCCTCTAATTGCCACCGGAGGCACCAGAGGCAAGTATTTCCCCTTAGATCCCCATCTTAACTTTACAGCGTATTTATGTCTGAAAAACGGTTTGATTTCGATGGATAGAGTCCACCTTTATAACAGCTGTTCGGGGTGAATCTTTTATACTATATAAAATATACTGGACACTGGAGTTAGGGGCGTGGCTGCTTTCACAGGTGTGCAGCACAGGTGGCTGTAGCTGCTAGCTGTCTGCCAGGCTTCTCTAAACAGAACCTCTTATTCGTGATTTTGTCACCTTTAGAGCATTTTAATTATCGCACAGGTGTGTGGTCCAGTCCATCCGAGAGGTTTGTGCCTCAGTTTTGGAGAGTGAAATTCTAGCATTTTATTAGTCTGTTAATTAGCACTAATTAGCAGATATAAATGCACTCCCAGTGCTGTTTCCAAACGTGTGAACATGCAGATCATAAAGAATGAGATTTCCATCCCAGAGAGGGCAAGGCCCAGTTTAATAATGGCTGCCTCCAGTGCTGCTGGTCAGCAGGGTGGAAACTGCTACTTTTGGCTGAAGACAAAGGAAGGGGAGAGGGGGAAAGGTGTGTTAGTAGGCAACAAGAGACAAGGAAAGGCAGCAGGGCAGAGGGGAGAGAAGGGACTGCTAAAGGGGGAGAACTGGCTGATATGATGGAGAGATGGAAGGTAGACCAAGCAGAAGGGAAGCAAAGTCTGAGAACTATTCCTCCATGCAGTGTTGTAGTCAAGACCACCTAACCCGAGACTGAGACAAGACCAAGACTTTTAGGATCCAAGACCAAGCCCAGTGCCTGACCCTATATGACACAATAAAATGTGAAACATGATCAAAATCACTTCTCAAATTGATCTGAAAGATCCACATTCCCATAAAAACAGCTGGATATTAAACACTCAGAGCTGAAATAAATGTAACCATCTTTATTTAATCCTCCTGGGTGACTTCCATCATTTATCACAGATTTAAAACAATTATTCATAGTTCATCACAATAGTCTTAACTGTCCTCTGCCTTTCATAAACAATACATAAAGTTATATTGTTTTTAAAACCAAAAGCAATCTTTGTAAAAATGTGCGCTCTTTCAAAACCACATAGCTAAATGTGTAAAAATGGCAAACAATCATCGACAGTAAGAACTAAAGCCACAAGTTTCTCTCTTATACAGATTAAAGCTGCAGCATGTAACTTTATAAATCTGTTTGTTACATATTTGTTAAAACTGTCACCACGTCAGGACAGTATGAGACAGATAATCTGTGGAAAAAAATCAAGCTCCTCCACCTTCTCCCTGAACTGCTCCTAGTCAAAAACAACCAATCAGAACCAGGATGAGGGTTAATCACTGTCAATCACTCCTCGTGTATGTGCTGCTCAATGTAGTGGTGTACGATACTTCAAGATTTGGTATCGATTCGATGCCAAGTAAACACAGGGCCATTATCACCGATACCCATACCGATACTTTTTAATAATTATGAAGATTTTTCATGAAGTTTAACTGGTTTGAGATTTTGTTCCTTTGGATCATTAATTAGTTAAAACCCAGGATAACCCTTTCTGAATACAAGTAGGGCTGCAACTATCAACTATCAATTATTTTAGTAATCAAATATTCTATTTATCACTCCACTAATTAATCAAGTAATTGGATAAGAAATAATTTTTCATTTTAACAATTCATCAGCATATTTTAACTTCCATACTGCAGATATTTCTGATTTCTGATGATCTATTTCTGATCAGGTGGTTGATGAAGGACCTCCAGCTGTTTTCCAGTAAAGGTTTTAACGTGGTTACAGGAACAAGAGCTCCTTTTGCTCCACCTGAGCTCACCGTTGCTACTTTTCCACCACCGAGGTGCCGGTGCTCGTGCCAGTATTGGTGCTACGAAATGCTTAAGAACGCGCTTTGTGAACTGCTCCTTTACATATGAATGTGGGAGAACACGCTCACCTTTCTACTCACCAAACTCCTGCAGCATGTGTGTGCAGCACAGAGGGAAACACAGACAGATTACGAGCAAGACGACAAGTACGCACTTTGCATTTGTGTCGAGGAATTTTAATAATCGAACTGAGTTACTCCAGGAATTATTGCAGCCCTAAAACTTGCATTAAGTTTTCAATTTGTGTATCAAATACATGAAGGTTGGTATTTACCTTTCATGCTGGGATTTTTTTGTTGAATCGGAAGCCTGAAATTTTCCTTTGATCTTCATTTTCCTTCTTACTTCTCTTCGTGTTCATGCCGTTTGTTATTTCGATTTATGCAGCACACGCGTGACCATAGTGAGATCAAACGTGCACATTGTGAATGAAACTGTCCGTGCTCTGTGGTAGATTGCAAACTGCGGTGAAATGATACAGGCGTAAGCAGCGATAATAGCAGCGACCTAGCCGGGGCGGAGTCTGCGAGGTGCTCCTTTGAGAGGCAGAGGAGCGCAATCTTTGTTGGATTTGAATCAGTACGTTTGTATCCAATAAAAGCAAAGATGTTACCAAATAAATTGGACAGTATTCTGGCAATTTAATGATATTTCCAGAGCTGTGGTCTTGACTGGTCTTGAAATAAAATCCCGAGTCCGCAATGTCCGAGTCCATGACAAGACCGAGACCATCAAAAAGCGGTCTCGAGACCAAGACCGATCTCGAGTACTACAGGACTACCTCCATGGTATAGATGTGGAGAGAAATGGAGTAGGGGTAACCATGAAGGAGCATGTGAATGGTAGTCAGGCCATAAGAAGTTCTGGGCGACACATATTTGCATCTCCTTTTAAACTTTATTATGGATCAGATTGGGTAGTTGGATAGAAAATTCAAAATGATTTCATATATTTTATGTTAAGATAACTGAGCAGTACGGTGGTGACCACTGCTGCATCACAGCAAGAAGGTCCTGGGTTTGAGTCCCTTTGGTGTGGAGTTTGAATCCCGCTTCTTCACAGATGTGTGTGTTGGTTCGTTTGTGATTCTAATTTGGCCGCAGGTGTGAATCTCTCTCTCTGGGTTAATCCTCTGACAGCTGTCACAGGTCACCCTCTGACAGCTGGGGGGAGCCTCCTGACCCCTGCGACCCTGACGTGGATAAGCAGAATAAGATGGATGGATCATTTAATATTATAGGAACAGCTGTTTAATGGACCTTTTGCTTTGATTATATACAGGTTTACCAGAATGGGTTTCAACCATCTGCAAAAAAACATGGAACATATTTCTGCACACATTTTTAAAAGGCTTTAAAACTCCTGACTGTGGTCCAGCTGGTGGTTTGGTGCAAGCTGTGGAAGTAAAGTAGTAAGTAGGTGTGGGTGTTCACCTAAACAATAAACTGGACTGGACTCATAACACTGATGCGCTCTACAGGAAGGGTCAGAGCAGACTCTACCTGCTGAGAAGGCTGAGGTCTTTTGGAGTGCAGGGGACTCCTGAAGACCTTCTATGACTCTGTGGTGGCATCAGCCATCTTCTATGCAGCAGTATGTTGGAGCAGCAGCTTGTCTACAGCTGAGAGGAAGAAGATAGACAAGCTCATCAGGAAAGCCAGCTCTGTCCTAGGATGTCCTCTCGACTCAGTGCAGGTGGTGGGAGACAGAAGGACTCTGACCAAAATAACATCACTGATGGACAAGGTCTCCCATCCCATGCATGAAACTGTTGCTGAGCTGGAGAGCTCCTTCAGTGACAGACTGCTGCATCCTAAATGCACAAAGGAGCGTTACCGCAGATCCTTCCTCCCAGCAGCTGTAAGACTTTATAACCATCACTGCTCCCAACAAAAACCACAATAACCTACACAATGTAGGATAATATATAATATACTGTAAATAGTCCGGCCTGTTAAGGTTCAACACACAGGCACATCATGTACATTGTATATAGTGTTATTATTATTATTAGTAGTATTAAGGTTAATCTTGTTTGTTGATTTTATATATATTTATATTCTTTTCTTAATAGTGTGAATTATTATATTTTTACTTATATTTATAATAACTGCGGCTGCTGTTACACCCAAATTTCCCCTCTGTGGGACAATAAAGGCTGTTTCTTCTTCTTCTTCTTCTTAAAGTCACTGCAAACACCAAACGGCACAGCTTCTGGATTTGGTTATTACTCCTACCAGTCTTCAGGTGTGACGGCGGAGGAAGAGGCGGAGCCGGACGTCACACGGTGGATGCGTGTTTACAGTAATAAGTGGGGGAAATGTACAAATTCTGAGAGTATCACTGATGGATGCTGACAGATGCGGGGCTGTATCCCTCACTCATGGCTCTTTCAGCGCTGTGACATCTTGCTGATGTTACAGCTGCTTACGGAAATCGTGACTTGCAAATACAACTGTTAAGTCATTTGAAATAATTCAGGGACCATGTAAATTCTCCAGTGAGCGTCCTGAAAAGGCGAAGCTGAGCATTCAGTTCTCAGCTTCTCAGGTGTGGAGTGAAGATAGTTGCTGTCATTCTGTGATATTTGCTTTGGCTGCCTCAGCTGCAGCACCGTTACGTGTCCCAGCGTGGGGATACAACTGAATGCTTTTGTGAGTGACTGATAAAGCGTGACAGTGTTGTTAAGTGAATCAAAACCACATCCAAGTCTATTCAAATTCAGCGTTTTTTGTTATTATTTCTTGACAGGTGCAGCCAGCGATAAACGACAGACACTTTGTGGAATTCATCTTTTTGGAACATAAACCCAGAGGTAATAAAATAATAATCCCCTCGTATTTCATGACCGGTTACTCGATTTCAAGTCACTGGATTTCTGAAGTTCAGCTGCAGCAGTTCATCTGCCGACCTGTTTCACAGTGACCGCAGGACAGCAGGGGAACGAAGCAGAGCAGCCCTGAAATCACCGAGGCAGCTATAAAAGTGTGAGCCATCATCTGAAGGTACAGCACTATCCAACCACTCAATGAAATTCAAAGAGCGCTTCACATACATGACCACACACGTCCTAAATTCTTGGAAAGCATCGAGAGACAGTGAATCCAGTCTGGTGGTGCTTTCAAGTACCTCTGTTTCTTTGGAAATTAAAGGAACAATGAAGTAGTGACTCAAGCCTGTGATAATGCACCATTACTAAAGCAGTATGCAACAGTGTACTTTTACATCGTGGTCTTACAGCCTTTATTAAAGAGAACTGAATAGTACATAATGACTGTAACATGCATTGCTTACAGCACTGTTCCCATAAGCTTTCTGTCTGTCTGCCTGTGCAGCAGGCAGGCTGCAGAACTCAGGACACAGGAACATGGAGCGAGTCTTTACTGCTGACTGTTCAAAAATAGCAAAGTCCAAAAGTAATCCAGGCAAACCAAGGGAAACACACCTCTATGGAACCAGGGAGCATGGAAAAGAGGAGCACACAGCACAGAGGGACGACACAGTGAAAGGCAAGAAACATTATATACACACCAGCTACAGGTGGGAAACACAGCGCAAACAAATCAGGGATAACGAGACAACTCAGTTAATTCAATTCAGTTTTATTCATATAGTGCTAAATCCCAAGAAACAGTCGCCTCAAGGTGCTTAACACTGTAAAGGCCCTTCAATGATTACAGGGAAAACCCAACAATCAAAATGACCCCTATGAGCATTTGGTGACAGTGGGAAGGAAAAACTCCCTTTAAACAGGAAAAAACCTCCAGCAGAACCAGGTTCGGGGGGGGCCACACTGTGGACAAGTGAAGGCAAAAGAAATTCAAAACACGAGACCAAGACCACCAAAATAAAATAGTTTACAGTGAGACAAAGACTCAAACATACAAACTCGACACAGAAAACCACGGAGGACTGGAGGAACAGAACGAGAGGGAACTAACGAACCCGCAACGATCCAAAGAAAAGACCTAACAACACAAATAACTCAACAGTGCCAGAATAACAAACAGCAAACCAGCAGTGGCACAGAGGCAGGTTATTGCTCTGAGGCTAAAGCAGGGAGCCGTTTACTGCTGAGAGATTGATGGAAGCTTGGCCACATTCCTCATGTAGTTTTTCTCCTTAGTTTTTTTCTGTTAATGTCTTTCACTTGTGTCTTCCTCCTCTCATTATCGCCTGTCCAAGCATGAGCCAGTGAGAACAGCTTTAATCGGGGAAATCTGATTGGTTATGATGGTAATCTGCCATGATTCTCACATAGCTGCACAGATGCAGATAAAAGTTCGCTGCCTTTGCAGAGCTGTTATTTGCTATGGGGTGTTTTCCACAATCATGTTCAGTGACTTTATCTGTAAATAAGAAATAACAGAACACCCCCCCCCCCCCCCCCCCCCCCCCCCCCCCCAGTCTGCAGACAGGCCCGAGTCTCCAATTTAGCAGCACCAGATAATTTGACTCAGATTGGTGTTTCAAACCATCAGGAAGCAGAAAGCTCCATCTTTCCTTTGGTCAACAGAAGGTCTTAAGAACAAAATCCACTTATGTGATTCGACTTTTCCCAGAGGCGAGGCGGTGCTGGTGATAAGAAACAAACATGAAAACTCAAATCTCTCTTGCACACAGGGATAAAAAATCCACAGTCACTCCTTTTACCTGTTTCTGCTTATTTTCACTTATCTTTTTCACCTTTAATATTTCTTTGGGTTAGAGGAGTAAAATCAGCCTCTATGACCAGCTTCTGCTCATGGCTCAGACATCTCTGAATGTCTATGTGACACATTCATCATCATTAAGAGCCGTCTGCTGACAGGTCAGACCTCACCGTGTCAGCTTTATCCTGCTGAGAAGCTCAGGTGGGTGAAGACATTTAAGATGTGACAGAATGGTTGCCAGATAAGGAATGGTGCTACATTGGGTGCAGCAGTATGCAGTAACTGTACATGTGTGCATGCAGTAACTGTACATGTGTGCATGCAGTAACTGTAACTGCATTTGCATCCTCTGCTTTTTGATTTTACAGCTTCAAATAGATGCTGCATGAACCCAGATGTGTGCTTGTTATTGGTGCTGCTTTTCATCAGTGGGGTTTAACCCTCTTTGTCACTCATGTCCTCCCAGAGACTGATGGTGGCAGTCACTGTTCCAGCAGGTAGCTCATTTATATTCAGCACATGTCAAACTGTGGGAGACTGATCTTGCTCTCAGACTGTATCACTTTCATAAGATTGGCATCAGAAGATTGAAGTTTCTAGCATTGTCCTGCCTTCTTTCATCTCACTGTTGGCGTCTTCTGTTTCCTGTGGGTTGTGTTTAAGTGGCTCTCTTTCTGAGCTATTGGATCCTTTTATCCAGAAGAGGCTGGTGGTGGACAGCAGGAGGCAGGAGCCATAACTCACAGATCAAAATATATATGCTGAAAACTTTTTAAAGTCTAAAAACTTTATTTTATAAGCTTTGAAAGTGTAATGAGCAAAGAGCGTTAATGATATTTTAGACATACAGCTGGAGTTGTCACTCCACCATTTTCTGGTTGGGAACCATGGGCTCATACTGGGATGTACTAATTCTCATCTCAGCCACTCCACACGCACCTGAAAGCATCCCAGTACAAACTGGAAGTGACAACCATCTGCAAAACCTCCGGAGACCACTGAGGCCAACACGATCATCCCTCGGCTGATCGGTGCAGCGTCTGCAGTAATGTGGATGCTTTGCTGACCTGTTGTAATGAAGAGAAAGCTGAGAGTGAAAACAAAGTTATCAATTTACTTCTGGCCGTGAGCTGTGGGTAATGACTGAAAGAATGAGTGCGGGGCAGAAATGAACTTCCTCAGAAAGGTCAGCCTGAGGGGCGGCGCGAGGAGTCATTGTCGAGGTGGTTTGAGCATCTGACCTGGATGCCGCTGAGGTGTTACAGGCATGTCCAACTGAAGATGGGAAGTCCAGGGGCTGACCCAGGATATGCTGTTCACATGTTTTATAGCCTCAGTAAACACTTTCTTTGTTTACATTGTCAATCATGCATGTCAGGCCTTGTTTATTAGAGTCTTCTTCTTTTGGCTGCTTCGTTTAGGGGTCACCAAAGCAGATCGTCCGCCCACGCCAGAGCCAGTGTCTGTGGGTCCAACGCTGCCTATGTCAGAGGTGTTCTGTCGACATCACCCCCCAAAGAATTCCCTTCATCGCCGGCCACCACAGAGCTCCCGTCTTCTTCGTCAGCCACGGTCAAACCATCAGAAGGTCCGGTCGCCTTCCCCGAAGCTAGTCTTCAGCGAGTCTTCTTCTTCCTGCCAAGATGCCGAATGTTTTCGTCTTCAGCACTGGCCACACGGCCGCCCTCCTGAGCTGTTTTTCTTCCTCTGCAGGTTCCCTGATCAGACTCCTGAGCTGCACCCCTGCTCTGCTTCGCCCCCAGCATCCTTGAGCTGCCACCTTTTGTTTTGGTTATATAAATTAATATGAAATCATCAGTAAACATGAGCAACTTTTTCCATGTTCAATATACTGTTTTGTTAAGTGAATACATACAAAGAAAAGCATCAGTCATCTCAGTGGGTTTTCTCTGTATTATTGTAGGGTCTTTACCCACGATGCAAAGCGCCTTGAGGCGACTGTTTGTTGTGATTTGGCGCTATATAAATAAAACTGAACTGAATTGAATCACAAAGTAAATTGGCTCTTTCAGTATGGTTTAAAGTATTCCCTGTTGTTTTTCCATGATCACAAACTGACATGGCAGCACTTTTTTCCCAGTTATTCACATGCAAACACACCGTCGGCCTTCTTATCTCAGCTCTTTAACAGCGCTGATCATGAGGACTTTAATATAAAGAGCTGTTTGACCTCGATGATGAATAAATCTGTGGCAGTCTAAATGGGCCTTATTGATCGGAAACAAACTGTGATGCATTTGAAACTAAAGAACGTATTATGGAAGCTCCCACTCAGCCTCCCCACTCTGTGTTCCACACTGATTACTGCAGTGTGCATGTTTAAGCTGCAATACATCCTCCTGGTTCTTTATTAGCTCTCTGAGCAATTAGTCAACATCTCATAGTAGCACATTATCCTCAGGCTGTTTGCACCACAAAGCTGAATGTGTTTCTATTATAAAGTAATAATCAGACGTCTTTCACTCACGTCTGTGTGCCATTAAAATTCTTGTCTGGTGGGATAGTAATCAGATTACTTGCTTTAAAGCCTGTTGAGCTGATGTTTATGGAGCTCATGGACAGAGAAGAAAATCAGAATCTGTCAGAGGTTAACAACCTGTTCAAGAGTGAATTACAATAAAGACGATCAGACTTTGAATCCAAGGAGGTTTTAGCCTCTTTTTTACATTCAAGAGAAAGAAAATAGATAATAAAGAAGTATTTAAACAATGCAGTTTATGAAGCTGCATCTCCGGCACATCTTTAATGCTGTGCTGTTTAACAAGAAAAAGAGAAACCATCATGGTGGTGTTTGCTGCTCAGCCTTGGCGGCGTGCTCTCTTCCACTTCCTGTCATTTCTCAGGGATCAGCTTTGTTGTGTCCTAAACCAGCCTGGAAGATTGATGAAACCTGAGTGTTCCCAAAAAGGCTTTTTGTCTGCAGCACAAAATCTCCCATTAGCACTCCTGCTTGTCATGTCTGACCACCTTTGAAAGGAAAAAAAAACCCTATTAGCAAGTCTGGAGACCGGGAAGCGTCTCAGCTCACACTGTATGTCATTCAAGATCACAGACATCAAATCCTGTTGCATGACTTCTTCTTTCAGCTGCTCCCTTTAGGGGGCGCCACAGCAGATCATCGGTCTCCATCTCACCCTGAGGTTTTCCTCCTCTTTTCCTCTTCTCCTCCTGCCTGGCAGCTCCATCTTCATCATCCATTGTCCACTATATCCACCAGCAGGTCTCACCACCATCTTTAAACCTCTCCTTTAGTGAGATGCAGCTGTCTTTAGGTACCTCCACAGCCTTTCAGTCTGGACTCTGACTGGCCTGTTGCAGCACTGTGATTCTTTCTCAGTCTTTCTGTTATAGATTTGGTGCCGTGCTTGAAATCACTGCCCAAGTGCAGCAGTTATTGCATGACAGACGGCCTCACATGTGACTGTAGAAAACTTTGGTATCCAGAGGAGTTCATGGTCCACTCAGTGACTGCAGGGAGCCCACATCCTCAGTCCTCCCCCACCGTGCTGACAGCTGCTCTGAGGTGTTTGTGCTGATGTGCTGAGTTTGGTTTCCATGCTGCTGTGTATTATGGACAAACATCTGTCCAAAGGACATCGTTCCAGGAGTCTTGTGATTTGTTCAGATGCAGCTTTGCAAACCTACACTGTGCTGTCACGTTCTGTTAGGCTTTCTGCTGCAGCCCTTCTAAACAGGTTGTACTTGTTCAGTCTGTTTCTAATGTTATTGTCATGACCTTTAACCTTTAACATGCTAACTGAGGCCTGTAGAGTCTCAGATGGAGCTCTTGGGTTTGTTGCAGTTTCTCTGAGTGTTGCACCGTCTGAGCTCGGGGTGAATTTACTGAGACGTCCACTCCTGGGAGGATGTTGTGTTGTGTTAACACACCTGAATGCTTCAGACCAACAAACTTCTGTTCAATGAAATCTTTCTTCATGTGACTGTAGCTGCTGCAAAGTCATGTTAAAGTCACCTTTTTATTTCAGCTCTGAATCTTTAACTCAACTTGGGAGAAATTTGAGTCCAGATAAGAATCAAATGGCAGTAGATTTAGAGGCAGAGCCAGTAAACCACTGCAGGAGAAAAGTGCAGTAACACAGTGTAACAGGTAGAAACATGACAGTGTGTGTCTGTCATGTTCAAGGTTAAAGTTTTCTTTGATGCATTTTGTTCTGATCGAAACTGATGATGAGTGGGAAATATGTTTCAATTAAGGTCAAATCACGCTTTTGACAAATCCCTGAAAATAATCGACATCCTGCAGTGCAAACAGTGTGTTTCTCTCTGCAGTGGTGACAAAAACATGCTCACAGACCATATGAAGAAGGCTTTTCTTTCTCTGGAGAATCAACACTGAACACGTGAATACAGGAGCGTTGGAAACCCTCAGACATTCGCCCCGAACAGCCAGCATGATGAGGATGAATAGAAGCAATAGCTGGAATCAAGTAACCTAACATCAAGTCCCACAATGTTGCTCGCTTTCCCCTTTTTTCCTGCTCTCCACGTTAAAGAAGTTGAACCCAATCAGCTTCAGCTGCCCCACCAAAGGGATCCTTGAGCCTGTCCATCCATACATCCCAGCTGTCAGAGGACGAGAGGCGGGGTACACCTGGACAGGCCTCCCTTTTGCATTTTCAGTGGCATCAAGAGAATCCCAGCTGACGGCTTTTTGTGATGCAACATGAAGCAAATTTTTTGTTACCAAAGTTAAAATATTTGGTAACATTTTACAGTAAGTGTTAGCAAATATGTAAAGAATTCACCTCAGCGAACAGAGTTTGTATGTAGCCACGCTGTGCAGAAACTTCATGTTAGGTGAGAATGCACCGTCAGGACGAACCCATCTGTGAGTCACAGTTTGAAGAGCTTGTCTAATATTTATTGACATGCTCTGACCTGCAGCAGCTGTAGAGCAATAGTCAGAAATTCCCATTTTGTTAAAGGCTCGATGTGCCAGATTATGGCATTATTGAGACGGCCTGTCATTCCCAACTGCAGCAGGAAGAGGAACTGCTGTGAAGGGAATATTTTAACCCAAACATCAGCCTTTCCTTGAACATAGGCAGGAAGTTGTAAATGCCTAAACTGAACCTGGGGGTGAGAGCTAAAGTAACAAAAATGTGTGATAATCAAACTAAACACTAAGTTGGGAAAAACAAAGTGCACCCACAGCAGTGATGAACCTGAAGCTACCTTATACCTAATGAAGTGGCGTGCTTGTTGGTTGAAAACAGTGTCTTTGTGCTTGATAAGAGCTCTGACTGAGTGCATGTTACAGAGTCAGGTGACAGCTTTTTATAATTACAGCTGATGCATTTTACCTGCCATTTTTGTAAAAATCCATAAAAATCCAAAACGGTTTCAAATCAAACGTCTCGTTCATGCACACGTACAAAGCTGGAAGCCAGTGACTGTACTTTATTAAGGTCACATTACAACATGCATCACTGTGATGGCAACACATTCAGAAAAGTAGCATCATCAAAGTGTCAAAATACACAAAGAATCCTAGAAAGAGGAAAAGCTCAGTTTGAACATTATTAAACTAAAACTCTGACATTTAACATCTTTATACATGAGATTCAACACAGTTCAGCTTCATTCATGTGATGCCACGGCTGAGTTTATGCTCTTAATATTAAACTTCAATCGGGCAGAAAGGTTTCCAAGTAGTTTCTTCATCATTCAAGTCGTCAGTGATGCCAATCTTACATAAATCTCACATTCAAACAGGTCGCCTCTCTTTGAACAGCTCTTCTGTTTTCTCCAGGAAGGAGATCAGAACCTGTAATCCTGACTAATTAAAGTCTTTAATGTTATAATTGCATGTCGGTTCCTTTGGACCAACATCAGCCGCATCTTTATCTTCCTTCATACTAATGTAACACAAGCAGTGACTTCTTTAACCCGCTGTCATGGACGCGTTTAGGAGCCGGCTGTGAACTTTTTTCTGTAGCATCTGAAGGTCACTGGGGGTCTCTGGGCCTGTGTGACGAAGGCCCAGGTAACCAGACTACAGGGCTGTCACCTGAATCACCGGCTAACCTAAACCCATGCATGTGTTTGGGAAGAAGCCCGAGTACCTGGAGAGAACCCAAGCAGACTTCACACATAAAGAACCCAATCAAACCCAGGACCTTTGTACTGGGAGCCAACAGTGCTGTTTTAAATCTATATGTCTGTAATTGATCCAACAATCCAACAAAAACGAGCATCTCTTCTCTGACTCTCAGCTTCAGCCACACGCTTTCTCACTGAAGCATGTCTCTGATAAGCAGCTCATAAATGCATGTTTGCCTGTTTGTTTTTTTAAAATATGATCTGTATTTATCTAAAACAGCAGGTCACTGTAATTTCTCTCAGACTCACCGGAGGAAACTATTTTGTTGGCCTTTTGAGAGGAAATAAATTTTGGTGTTCTTGTGAGTATTTGCAGCTGCAGGATGGTCACTGTGAGACTCAATAAAAACACTGCAGTGAACGATCTCACTGAAGATGTCGTAGTAATGAGGATGTGTCAGTGGGAGCCACATGAGGCTCACTCGTGTGTTTGAAGGGAAGTAATGGAGCTGTTTGAAGACTGTGGAAACAGAGACAGTTGGAATGTGAATGAGATCTCACAGATGTATGAAAAATAATCTCTGTAATTGCTGAACTTGATTACATATAATCATCTTTTGTTCGCAGTGACTAATAATGTCGTTTCTGCACTTGCTTTGGGAACTGAGCCGATCAGCTTGAATCACCTTTTGGCTGCATTAACCCGACATTTTCTCAGCTCACAAAGAAGCTTCAGTAACAGCTGCTTTCAGGAGCTTTACAGCATTCAGTGAACTGTGCAGCTACAAACGCCTCATCATTTTTACCTATTTTCCTGTCACTATCTGAAGTTAATAATATAATATAAGCATAATATTCTTTAATATAAAGCTGCTCACGGTGACGACACTTTCTGGTTTCTGGAAGACTGTTTGGTTTATTTAACTGGACGTGACCAAACTTGGTGAAAGGAGTTACCAACTCACGCTGGGAAGCTTCCTCTGATAGTCAGGAAGCAACGTTAATGCCAAAAAGAGAAAATGACCTTAACTGCTTCTTTTACAGTTATGAGGGAGGGAAATCAGCTGTAGAGACCAAACATGAATATTAATTTAATCTGTGGGGATTCACTCACTTTGGAACAAGCCTCACGTGGCCACCGCAGGATCTGAGGTTTGGGTTCATTTTCTGCTCTAATCCAGGCTGTAAAACCAGCAGCTCATCAATAATAATATTAATATTAATAATAATAAGAGTCATCACTGATCCGCTGAGACTTTGCTGTTACTGCACCCACAAACATGCCTGCCCTGAGTCTGACTGTCAGAGGCTTTACTGTCCCCAGCTGCTCACTAACAGCAGTTAATAAGATTCAGCCTCACAGGTTACACATCAACCTCTTCACATCCCCGAGGTCACCAGAAACCAAAGCTGGAGTTTTTATTTATTCCTTTTTTATTTATTTAGCTTCTATTTTTCCAGGTAAAATGTTCTCATTTACAAACATGACCTGGCTAAAGCTCTATCCCAAAGCCTGTGAGGGCCTGAAAAAATGCCTTTTTAAAACTTTGTTTCCTAAGTTTTCACATTTACATTAACATGCAAATAAATAAATATGTGATAAAATAATGATTTTTCTCTTTTTATTGTCCATTTTTAACTTGAAGATGTCAAACAGTCCTTGTTTTGAATTATTGTGGATTAATAACAATGTTAATAGATAGTGACACAATTATAGCTGGTGGCTGTGCCTCAGGAAGTAGAGCAGGTCATCTACTAATCGCAAGGTTGGTGGTTCGATTCCTGGCTGCTCCAGTCTGCCAAAGAATCCTTGGGCAGGACACTGAACCCGAGGTTGCTCTCCAATGTAATCCTGAGAGCGTGGATGTGCAGAACAGAGCTGTATAAGAACGAGTCCATTTACGTTTATTTGATTAAACCTCTGATTGATCTGCTCAGCATCATCTCCACAGCCTAAAGACCACAAAGGGGGCAAAGCCGACGGGCCGATTGGACACCCTGAGCTTTACGTGGCTGTGCTGGGTTTTCCCCTCACAGCTGGGAGGTTTGCTGGGCGAGGATTTGAGGTGCTCTTTATGCAGCAGAAACTATTGAATAATCTAATTTTGACCGAGTTCTTTTATGTGCAGACAGTGAATAAGATAAACAGCAGAAATGCTGGAAAGTTCCTGCTTGGCTGCTTTTGTGTGCAGCTGTGATTTTCACACAGGTGACCCAGCATGTTTATTCTCAGACTCAGGTCCAGTTTGCCGAGCTGCAGTAACCGGGTGATGCTGGAAGAGCACAGACTTCTTTTGCCTCCTGTTATTTAATGATCTCTGTTATGTTAGTTTGTATCTGAGGTTGTGTTACGCTGCTCGCTGGCTCTAATCTGTTGCTGGCATTATCTGCAGTCTGTGCAGTGGTTGTGATCCTTTTATTGAGTTTTAGATAACCATTTGAAGAAGTGGCCGAGGACAGCGGAGGAAAATTAGCCCATGGAACAAACTGTGGCTCATTTACTGTTACCTCTGTCTGGATTAATGCACACTGCCCCTGTTAAATAAATGAAATGAGGAGGAGGGAGGGTTCTTGGACCTAATGTTCTCACCCAGATATTCTCAGTCAGACCTGTTTTAGAATCATCTCATTATCACCTGCACAGAGGTAATATACGTCCATGCAGCGCCTCATTTCCAGCCCTCTCATATGAGAGCTAATGCAAATATGCATTCAGCACTGCATGAGCTTTCAATTATATTCAGGCCATATCTTTTGATTATGCAGAAGTCTCATCCACACTATGATCTCAAGTGTGACAGGAAACGAAAGAAATGAGCAAAGCAGTTTTTAGTGCTATAGGTTAGCGCAGCGAAGCATGATGGGACACGGGGCCCTCGGCCCTGCACGGCATCCATGTTAATCCATCCAAGCTCCCAGCTTCATGTTAGTGATTTCCAGGTTATCATCATGTCTCTGATGTTTGTCTTTGAATAAACCTCATCACTAAAATTCTAATCTTCAGTACTGTGACACATGCAGAACTGAAATTTCCTTTGTTAGCTCTTAATGTAAATTCAACCAGTCCATGTAAAGTTAGAGCGCGGGCTCGAGTGCTGCTCCTCTGTGAGCAGGGGCTTCGTGGCCGAGCACCACCTGCGGGTTTGTCCACGCAGCAGTGTGATGAACCAACAGACTCCTCAGTGCTGTTTTTAATGGGCCAATTCTTTTAAAATGACCTCAAACACATTTTTGGCATTTTGCTGCTAAATATTGTAACTTTTCAGGTGAAATGAAAACCGGAGTTTATTAAATTAAGCCGATGTGGAAGAACCAAACACTGCTCCAAAAATGAGTCTGTCCCCATAGACGTGCATGTTGACATTTATAGCAGAAATAAGCATCTTTACAGCCTGCAGGTCAATAACACTTCATTAAAACTAAAATTAAAAATCAATCAGGAGTTTGGGACATGTGACTGATTTGACTGAGTTCAAAGTGGCTTCAAAAGTCCAGCTTGGAAGCAAACCAGTGTATGACATCACTGCTGATAAATCCATCTTTTACAGCCTGTGGTTAAAGTCCAAAATAATAACATACTGATAAAGTATATGTTTAATAAAACACTAAAGTTCCTCACCAGCCCATCTTTCTCACAGTGCTGTGGAAAAGTATTTGCCCCCTTCCTGATTCCTTACTTCCTTCCATATTTGTAAAACTTACATGTTTCAGGTCATTGAACACATTTTAATGACAAAATGCAGTTTCTAAATAATGGGTTCATTTATTAAGGGGGAACAAAGCTCTCCAAACCCACCTGCCCCATGTGTGAAAAAGTAACTGCCCCCCTTTGTGAAATCATGAATTAACTGTGATTAACCACCTTCTTAGGAAAGCTGAGTTCAGTTTCAGTGCCACACTCAGGCCTGATCACTGCAGACCTGCTCAATCAGCAACAAATCCCTTAAATAGAGCCTGTCTGACAAAGTGAAGCAGGCTAAAAGGGCTCAAACAGCAGCACATCATCCACGATCTAAAGAAGCACTGACATCTATCAGTCTGAGAGGGTTACAGAGACATTTCTGAGGCTTTGGGACTCCAGAGAACCACGGTGAGAGCCGTTATCCACACACGGAGAAAACCTGGAACAGTGGGAACCTTCCCAGGCTACCAAAATTACTCCAAGAGCATCGAGGACTCATCCAAGAGGTCACAGAAGAACCCAGAACAACATCTAAAGAACTACAGGCCTCACTTGGCTCAGCTAAGGTCAGAGTTCACGATTCAACAATCAGACAGAGACAAAGATGGCCTCCATGGGAGAGCTCCAAGGAGAAAACCACTGCTGACCAACAAGAACACAAAGGCTCGTCTCACATCTGCCAACAAACATCTGGATGAACCCCGAGACTTCTGGGAAAATATTCTGTGGACCGACGAGACCGAAGCGGAACTTTCTGGAAGGTTTGAGTCCCGTTACATCTGCAGAAACTAACACAGGGTTTCATAAAGAACACCAACAGTCAGACATGGAGGTGGGAGTCTGAGCAGGTAGAATATCAGTTGGGTTTTTTTTAATGGCTTTTTTGTGGTGCTAAAAAAAGAGTGTGAAGATGACACAGGACCCGTGATCTGGGAACCTTGAATGAGCCACTGCTGAAGAGACGTCCTCTAAAAGGAAGTTTGATTATAGAGTGAAGTTTGCAGAGACAAACGCAGCAAAGTCAAAGAGGTGAAACAGGAAACGGAGGATTTCAGATTTCAGGAGCGGAACAGCTTTTTCTCATTACGTTTGTCATGGACACAGTTTGATAGATTGGAGATGATTGGATGCAGCAGGGCTGCTGTTCTCACACAGTGCTTAAATAATGCTTAAATAATCAGATTAAATAGTTGTTAATGCCTAGCTCATTTTAATAACATTCAATCAATTTAAAATATCTCCTGATCTCAGTTTGTGAAACGCTCAGAGTGTCGCTGCTGCTTTTATGATGCTGAACAAACAGATGAGACGTTTGTGATCATCCACATGAAAACAGCATTTCCCTCCTTCTAACAGGCCTGTGAGCTCCTCTTTGAGTTTCTCTGTTCTCCAGTTTACAGCACAGACCCGAGCGAAGACGCTTTCCTCACAATCAACAGCTCAACAGAACAGGTGTGACTGCTCCCTTCAGGCGTGCCCGTTCCAGACCAGTGCTGTTTCCTGTCTCAGAAAAAAAAAGTATTTTGCACTGGAAAAATAAAATGATTGGAAAAACCAATATGAACCAACATGGTCAATGAGCCAAGCAACAACAGCTAATCACATAAAGATTACTAATCAGAAAACAGATGAGCTGAGTCGGAATCATCAGCCTGTAGTTCTCAGATCTGAAATCCTGCAGCTAAAGTTGGGCCTGTTGGTCTGATATATAAAAGGGTGTGTGAAAAAAAAGACAAATTTCCTGACGTTTGGTGGAACATGAAATCATTCTTTTATATGGATATGAGTCTTTCAAACTGCTAAAAAGCTCACTGACCTCGGAGGAAGCAGCGGAGTGTCCTTCTCATTCTTCAGAAAGTTTGGAGCTGCACTAAAACCTACAATGTTCCTCTTTGTTCTGTGGACGCATGTTTTGATGTGACTGTGAGCACGCTAAGAGATGCGACTAAATCAATAACTGTTACCCCGGCAACAATGTTGGTATATTTTGAATCAACAGCACGCAGGAAGTTTACTGCCGGCTTCATCCGGAGCACAAATACTGCTCACCCTGCTCAACACACACACAGAATCAGTTCACTTGAATGATTATTAAAGAGGTCGTGATTAACTTTCGAGCCTTTCGTGGTTCAGCAGCTGCCTACAGCTCCATACAGCTCTTCTGATGAAGGTCAGTCTAGACTCAGTCCTGTTACGCTGTGAAATCGGGTGGTGCTGAAACCATTCACATATCTGAGTGAATCACCGAACCTCACTTTTAATGAACCAGCTTTTTCCTTATTCAAACCTCCTCCAGATGTTGTGATGAACCAGCCGCCGACTCTGCAGCCACTGCACACCGACAGCCGCCTGCTTGCTGTCATTCCAGCTCTTTATATTTGATTGTCTACTTTAAAGCTAAGAGCCTGAGGTGACAACCAGCAGCCAGGCTGCCCTGAAACATCTCCTCTCTCGCCCTTTAATCTGCCTTTAAAAATACGTTTCTATGAGAAAGATGCTGCAGGGAGCTGATGTGTGAATGTGTCTGTGCAGAAACATTTATTACACGAGTGTCTGAGATTCAAACATGAATTTCTAGCACAGGAAGGTGAAGCATGCATGACATCAAAGAAAAAACTCAGTTTAAAGGAGAATAAAAACGATATCAAAGACAGCATCTCTTTGAGTATGCAGCACATTGATCTGTGCACACAGACTCCATCCAAAGCACAGACATCCACATGCACAGCTCTGTTAGCCTGTGCATCCACCAGGAACCTTTGTTAGCAGCTCAGATTCTTCAGTGACTCATTTGTAAAGCAGCTGGGCGGCTTCGGTTTTCCAGCGGTTCTCCTCATCCCGACAGCTTTTTAGCACTTCCAGTACTGGAGATTGTAGGGCACTGCTGGTAAACTAGTTCCATGGATGGAACCTAAAGGTTAATAATTGGAACAGGATTTATTGAGGATATCAAAAAATTGAGTGTGACCTCAGAAAAATGTGGATTGTCACAGCTCTGTCCTCAAGAGCATGAGTCTGAGTAATTCTTCACTTCATAGGTCCATAAAAATGCAATTAGTTGGGAAGGAAAAGGCAGACTGAGTTCAAATGAGCGACTTTTCCTTGATTAATTCCAAATATCACCTAAGGAGTCCTCATAAAGTGTAGAGCAGAGCAATGCTGTGCACAAATGTAGGATCTCTCTGCAGGCAGGCACACGATTAATTCACCAAATCATGTTTGTTTTTCAGCAAAGCGTCTGCTGTAATTTAGCTCATCTTAAGCATCCGAGGAAATATTTGGAAAACACCCCGAATCCGTATTTAAAGCCCTCCAGTTTCTAAGTTTAACAGCTTCTTAAATTGGACTTTTTCTGATATATCTCCTGTTCTGATGCCAAATACTCACATCAACCATGACCAAAGTAACAAATAATGAGGTCAGTGTAATAACTCCAGAGGTCCCCTGTGAGTGTAATCCAGTGTGTAAGTAATTTGGAAAGATTAAGTCTGCGTCGCGTTTCAACCAATAATAAAGTCTTTTTCGGCCTCATTCGTGCCTTTGGTCCGATTCTCTCCTGCATCAGAGTTGTTGAGACTGCGTCGGCTGATTTAAATGAAAGTTTGGAATCGTGCCGCTACACACAGCACGTAAACCATTCACAGAAGAAGACATTTCAAACCTATCAGCAGAGCAAAAGCCTCAAAGCTTCGAGGATAATGAGACGGATGACGTGAAAAGCGAGACGCTTTAAGGAACATTTTGCTGTCTTTCAAAGGACTCAGCAGCTATTGGCAGCTAAATAACAGCAATGTTAAGGTCTGCAGCTTAAAGACAGAAATGTCAGGAAATGCTGAGCAAACACTGAAACGCAGGCGGGGGTTCAGAGCTCTGCTAACACCAAATCATGTTCACACCGAAACTACAGCAACACTAGCATTTCTTTTTAAATAAAAACAAGAATTGTTTGATGGAATCTCTCTTGTACAAATATACATTAAATTAAATCAACTGTCTCAGCTTTTAATTAGGTCACTTGTAACAAGGTCATGATCTTCTCAGTGTAGACTGATGGGTTAATGGAGAGCTTTGACTGAAGGCTCAGTGGAAACCGTCTGCCTGTTGATCACCTTCTATCTTTGTCACACTTGTGAACAAGACCCGAGACTTCCAGCGGAGAATAATGGCTGGACTTTCTCCGGTCGATGATGCCGGCAGCGAGTACTGCCCTCAAAAACAGGCCGTACTGGGTGCTTCCCTAACACCCAGCTGCACCTTGAGATTTCTCCATGAAAACACAAACAGGACCTTGGTGAAGACAAATGCCTGCTGGCTTCCTGCTGAAAGCACCTGCATTATTTTTCAAGGACTAGAGGGCTAATAAGAGCAGCCCTGACAGACCCTGTTCTCATCAAAGGTCCTACAAGTTCAACAAACACAGCAAGTTAAAGAGTTTAAGGCTGCTTGCACTAATGTGACATCCAGAAAAACAGAAGCCAGAACCAGAGTCGCACTTTTCGCAAAAATGTGTTGAACACATTAGCTGCTAAAACCTGGTGGATACAGTGAGCAACAGACCAAACAAAGAGTTACAAAACAGATTTAGGTTCACAAGGCGTCACAAGTTTACAGCTGAACTCATTAATCTCTGAAGGCGTCTTAGCAGGAGTTCAGATAAAGAGCGATGGCATCCTATAACTGTGGAGTCGGTTGTTAAAGCATCCGGTGGTCCAGAGCGTCCCCGGTGATATCCCTGGATAAGATGTTTTTCCTGTGCGGATGTTCAGACCCTCCAGACAAAAAAAGACCCGCTCGGTGAAATCAATACAGGGTCAGCAAACAGACGAAAATGGCTTTTTAGATGAATCGATCGGCGGCGAGCTTTCCTGCAGCAAAGCACAGAGAATCAAGCATTAGCGGTGGACGTGCTAGCGTGGCAGTCCGCTCTCAGCTGTAAAACAGTTTGTATTCCATCCATCTTTTTTTTAATCCAACAACTTTGACAAAATCTGGAGAATCGAGGCTGTAAAAGTCAAAAATTCTCCGTCTTCATACTGTTCATGTTGACCATTTCCAAGAGGCACTTTCTGTTTGTTTGCCAAGGATGTAAATGATTAGTCTGATGGGACAGGACCAACTGGTGCTTGTACAAGGCTTGCTGACTTTCTTCTGTCCATCTGTAGTTACTCTGCACCAGAATACTTCTCCTGCATTCTCCTACGTTTGGAGAACACTCAGGAAGAGGTGAAGCCCAAAACGTCAGACTCCCAGCGTCCTGCTTCACAGAGCCACTTCTTGTCTGTTGGGGTTGCCGTTGGCTGCTGGAGCGAGGGCAGCAGTGGGTGTGTTCTTCTTGATGGAGGTGAGACGGATGTGGGAGGTGCTGTGCAGGTAGCTTGCTTGGCGCTCAGGGCGAGGACCTCGACCACATCGCAGCTGACTGAGAAGGAAGAAAAAGGCAAAACTGAGTGCAGATTTTAGTGGTGTGGATTTCTCTACCAGACTTTTTTATCAGTAGGATTTTGTGTATTTGGTGCATGAATGGGAGCTTGAGATGTAATTGTCCGAGTGGTCAGTAAGGCTGGAAAATCCCTCTATGAACACCAGCCCATCTACTGTTTAATAGATGAAGTGCAATTCATGGAGAAAGTGCAGCGTGACTGCTGAAGCTGAAAGCATGCAAGATTATAGCATCAAAGTTTGACAGAACTATAGTTTTTTAACTGAAGGGGCAAAAAGAAATCAGTTCTAGTTTTATTTTATTTATTATTCACTGGATTCTGTTTTCATAAGCTGGCATTTAAAACTTTTTGCTGCTTTGTTCCATAAAAAGTTTTTATGCATTTGTTTCATTATCTTGTCTCTGAAAGGTCTGAATAACTCTGACAGAGAAGAATTCACAGTAACTGCTTAAATATCAAGATTTCTAAGTTTTCCATGCAGTTTAAAACCTGCTTTGTTTGCAGCAGCTAGCAGTCGCCTTCTCTGACTTTCTCTGGCCTACTGCTGTGACTCTTGGTGCTCCTGCAGTCAGCTGTTGACCATTACAACAACTTTAAACCACGAGCACCAAATCACAAAGGATCCAAGTGAACATGCTCAATAGCACCACTAGTGGTCAAAAACCCAACAGGTAACTTTAATGTGACAAGTAAAGAAGACAAGTCAAAGTAGATGAATCAACCCAAAACATCCAAAACACTCACACTGAGACATGAAACAAAAGGAGCACAGCGAAGGCAGAGACACTGAACTACTGACACTCTGCTTTCTAAGGAAGCTCAGATCCTTTAATGTATGCAGCAGATGTTGGAGATCTTCTACCAGTCTGTGATAGCAAGAGCCTACTCTGCTGTTGTCTGTTGGGGGGGGGGGGGGGGGGGGGGGGGGGGGTGCCAGAGATGCCAGCAGGATCAACAAACTGATTCACAGGGCTGGAACCATCACAGGGCAGAATTTGGAGCTGTTGGAGTGGGTGAGGGCGCTTGCAGCTGTCTTTCAGATTCTTAGTGTACATATTACTTATTAATGCAAATTATTAATGCACAATGTCAGTCTTACTATGACTCTTCTTTACCTACATTTAGATATTTTATTTATTTTTATCACTGTTGTATATGTACTCAGAGTTTTGGACTCTGTGCCTGTGGCACTTCTACTCTCACTTGTTATTTATTGTAGATTTTTCTATTTTCTTTCTGCTGTTACACAATAATTTCCCTTCCGGGATCAATAAAGCATCAATAAATCAATAAATCATACATCAATAAATATGTATGTATGTATGTATGTATGTATCTCTGTATCTATCTGATCCTCAGGAGCAGGAAAACATGTAAATTGGCTCTTTATGTGCAAAAGGTGAAGAAACGTTTCTGTACTTGAAGTAAATCCTCACTTGGACCGATTCAGTTGTTCACCTGGTTACATTCTTTGAAGCAGCCAAAGAGCTATAATTGCTTCCCAAAGGCACATTTTCTTTTTCCTGCAGCTTCTCTGCAGCATCTTGATTTGCTGCAAATCCAACCTAAATGGCAACAAAGCCCAGGTCACGGTTTCCCAGTTTTTGGGAAAGTTGTGGCAATGTTATGGTGAAGAGTTTAATCCATCCCACAGAGGCAGAAACATGATGAGTTTCAGGATGTTTAGTGGGAGTGGGAACACTCAGTTCCTGGTTATTTTTCAGGAGTTACAGAATCCATTCAGAGTAACGAGTGAAATACTCACTCTGTTTTATATGAATCCTTTTCTGAATACTCAGTGTTGTACAAATGTTCACCCTTGTAGAAAGTTTTGATTAGCCTGCAACTGCATTTTAGCACAATGTGCACACTCAGAGTGCGAAACAACACGCTGCCAGTGCTGAGCAGCAGGAGACGAAGCGAAGCCTCAGCGCTCTGCACACGTTTCCTCCAAACGTCCATAAATCATGTGCATTTGCAGCTTTGATACAATCAGTAACTCATTGGAGCCTTCAGCCTTTGCTTGTTCTCCACCGTTTTATAGTGACAGCAGTAAATGTGAACAGTGCGCTCTTTCTCTCTGCAGGCTCCAGTAAATCAGCAGCTGTGAATGTTTCTGCCGATAGTGAAACTAAATGGCAGCATGCAAACTTAAATTCTTCTTCCTATTACGGAAGCTTATAAAGTAATAAAATATGTTTTATGTGTATTTTTTCCTTACAGCACAGCCGGGATGAGTTCCTGCATTCACCGACTGACATCGAGCATCTGTCTCGATGTTTGAAGCTCATATTTGTATGTGTGAGTTTAACACACAGTAACTATCCTGACACAGTGACGTTTAAATTAATGCAGAGCAAAACCATCTTCACTGACAGGCTGTCTGACTGAAGTACTCACATGTTTGGGATTATTTAGAGGCTGAGGTGAGACAGGGTTAGGGTAGTTAGGGGAAGTTAGTTCTGGTCTTTCTAAGACAGCAGCAAAAATAAAGCAAGAGAAACATTCAAATTAATTTTTTTCCATGTGGTTATTTTGATTTTGTGTTTTTATTGTATTTTTCCATTTCTTTCTGGGAGATTTGTGTGTTAAAAAAGTGCCTGTCTAATATTTTTTTAATCTAAACACTGCAGCGCCATCATGAATAAAATCCTGTAGGAGCTCCGCAGCGTGCAGTCTTTCCATTTTTCCTGCTATGAATATATTAAATGTAGAACTTTCCCAACTTATTCTTCATGAAATGTTTGTATTATTGTGCTGAAAAATGAGATATGCTGTCTGTAAACTTCTGCCAACACGGTTGGTCTGTTCTCTGCTGGCGAACATAAGGATGAGGTTCAGAAGTCACAGACACATGTTGGGAAACTCTGACCTGTTGAAGTGTCTGCGGAAACTCTCACTGAGCAGGTAGAGGGCGAAGGGGTTGACGCAGGAGGAGGAGAAGCTGAGGACCCGAGCCAGAAGAGTGATGACGAGGTGGGCGAGCGACAGATCCATCTGGTGGTAGTGGAAGGAGCGGTACATGTAGAGGACGTGGTTCGGGAACCAGCACAGGGCGAACAGGCCCACGAAAACCAGCACGATCTTGGCCAGACGCTTCCTCGTCTCCATCTGGAAAAAAGGATTTAAAAGGAAACAATGAGGTGTGATAAGCTGAGTGGACTGAAGGGGCGGAGGAATACTAAACACTTTGGTCCCACAGCTGAAAGCTTTCAGGCTTCAAATGGATCTCACACATCGAGCTGGTCATTCAGTCTGACTGATGAAAGAAATCTGTTTGCACGTTGGACTGCCTGATTCTCACACTTTGGCCGAAGTCGGTGTCAGAACACGAGGACCGGACACGGCGGCAAATGGCAACTTTGCTATTTCATTAAAAAAAACATTAAAAAGACTTAGTAGCACTTCCACATACCCACAATGTTCATAAAGCAGAGGTTATAAACTAAATGTACATTTAAGAGAAGCAGTTCTGTACTCAGCTACTCTGTATGCAGGGCTCAAAGGCACACAGACAGGAGCCTGTTCACCATCTTTGTGAGGACATTTATTGGCTTTAGAAGCATGTTTAATCTGAGGATCAATGGGGGATATGGGACTCCTCCCACACATTTTATTTATTGTTGCTTAACCTTGTGATTTTTTTTCCTTTACATTGATTTATAATGGAAAGATCTTTGTAAAGAAAAGCACAGAGAATCAGGAACCAGGTGACAGTTCACACACACACACACACACACACACACACACACACACACACACACACACACACACACACACACACACACACACACACACACACACACACACACGTGATGCTTAAATAACTCCGCCTGCTTGAGTTTTTAGTCTTTGGAGGATAAAGTCATCACTGCATGGATTGTCTCACTAATGAGTGTTTTTGAAAACAAAAAGAGTCGACTAATTAGAATTGAAGAAAAACCCACCATCTCCTCCCAGAACACCACAAAAGAACACTTGTCACACAGGTTGAGTACGAGCATTTTGTGACAGCTGGGAAGTCCACGAAAAGCTTTCCATCAGCATGTTTTTTTTCCTTAAGTGGAGCCGGCTCTTTGCAAAGAAGTTTTCAGTTGGAAGTGAGTTGCATTTAAAGAGGAAGAAGAAACCTGTCTGGAGACCAAAGCAGAAAAAGCTGTGAGGGAGGATGGTGAGGTGGAGGGATGGGTCAGCAGAGGGTGAAGGTTCACTGGTTTCTGTTCCATCCTGTATCCCACCAGTCAAACATGTTGGTTCATGTTAATAACAGCAAAAGTCTTCCCACAACCTCAGTTTGCTTTGTGGTTGCTGATCAGAAAACAGTCGTGCAATTCTCTGGTTAAAGCACTCTCACTCATCTAGGTAATTCTTTTAGATTTACCTGCATGCTCAGGTTACCTGAATGATGTTTTACCTCTCACCTGAAAGAGAGGTCAAACCTGAAAGGCGAGAGGTCTTCGAGAACCTTAAAGAAGTCCAGTTGCCTTTTTCAAGCTCCACAGATGACCTTGACCTGGATGACTGAGAACCTACACAGACAAACTATCATCTGCATAGCAATGATAGGAGAGTCCATTAAAACATTAAGCAGATGGCCCAGAGGTAACATACATATAAAAACAAACAAAACAGAATTGGTCCAAGGATTGAGCCCAGGGGTGCAGATGAGGACATAAATTGGTTAATATGAATTCTGAAGAGTCTGATGATCGACTGTATGAAAGGCTGCAAATAAGTCGAGGAAGACTAAAGGGGAATGCTCCCTTTTATCTGTGACATCGTCACAGTAAAAACACCCAGTTAAATGCAGCAGTTTTGCACCCACAGTCATTTATTCTGGTGTAAAAATCCCGCTGGGGTCTGCATGCTAAAAGCTTCCAAATGTCCAGTGATGAGCGGAAACAGAAAAAGAGCAGAGAATCCAGAAAATGGATTTAGGATTATTATACCAGCAGATATATGGCGTGCACACCATCATATGGGAAGCTTGACTTTGTCAGGCCAATGCTTGGAGATCGTCAGAGACATACGAAAAAAGGTCAGTCGTGTCAGCCAAATACATTTTACACAGGTCACCCATCTCTGCACGCCAGACTCCAACTCGACACAAACACACAAAAAATGTCAGCAGCTTTTCTTTAAAGAGCTTCTCTGTGTGCTGCAGACGTCACACGTGTCAGATCTGCCGACTTTTTGATGCTCACGATCCTTCAGAGCGGCACACGGCCCGTATCCTTTGGCTTCACTGTTTTCTTTTTAAATTCCTCATGTGCACAAATTAAACTCTGAGTGAATTCAACCACTGTGAACACAGAAAGAAGCAGAAAATCAGCTCTGCAGTATGATGCTTGACACAAAAGGCCACACAGAGCACTCGTGGAGGATTGTATTCCCCCTCAGGTGCGCAGAGGTTGGGTTTTTTTTTGTTTTCCTTCTCTTTGCATGCATCTCTTTGATAACTTGGTGACTCACTGTAAACGTCACAGCACTGCAGTGAAGTGGAAGCAGAGACGCAGACTGTCAGTAACAATCAACCGGTGCAGAGAAACAAGGTCCGGGGGCGATCTGTGTGTCGACTTCATCATATCCTCTGCTGATTGGCTGTCAGAAGAGTCACCGAAAGCCTCTCAAGACTTGTTTAAGTCTTTGAAGTTTAATTTATTTTAGTCATTTGACCAGAATCCCAGTTAGTTTTCAATTCTTTGTTATTTGATGTGTGAGTTTTAGTCAAAGTTCAGTATTAATAATCTTTACCCTCAGTAAATCCACTTATGAAATAAGCTCTGTTGTTCCTGTTCACTAACTCACAGACCTGTACCACATACCTGTGTCAAAGAAATACTGTAAGGACTTCTAGTTTCATTCAGAGCACTTGCAAGCCTCCATGAAGCCGTAGTCTAAAAGCCTAAAAGCCTAAATTTCATGGCTTAGAGGATTTTTCTTCTGGAAGTTTTCATGTTGTGATTTGCGAGGTAGAGACATAGATTTTTAAACAGATTTTAATTGCAGTAAAACCCCTTCTGTGACCATCTGCCAGTTTGATTAGAGGCATTTGTAGCAGCGGCCTCCCAACAGCATCACCTGCAACCACCACAACCAGCTGCTCCTTCTACACACATGGAAGTTTCTGATGAGCTTTACCTGTGCTCCCAACACCTGTCTTACTTTTCGCCATTAAGGGAGTTTGTCCTGTTATTTAACCAACCAGTTAGCATGTGTTAACAGAATGCTAGTATTTTATTCTTTATGAACTGTAATTTCCCCATTGTGGGATCAATAAAGTATCATCATGAATTAGTGTTTTTCATGTTTTATTTGGTGTTTTATGTTTTTATGGTGTTTTATTTCAGGCATCATCTGTACATTCTCTATCTGCCTCTGTAGTAAAAACTTCCATAATGTAGTGGTTAGGGAGCTGCATGAGGAAGGGTATCTGAAAAATATGCATCTTCTGCAGCTGAGCACAGCAGAGGACTCTTGTTAGCAGGCTGGCTAAAATGTAGCTAATTTCTGTACAGTGGTATTAACAATTTCATCAAGCACCTGTGTTTGATGACAAGGAAGGTTTTCTGATTCTGATGTGTTTGTTTATTTGTTTGTTTGTTTATTTGTTTGTTTGTTTGGCTGGTTGGTTGGTTGGTTGGTTGGATGGCTGGTATTTGTTAGTATTTGTTGGCCTCCTTGAAAATTCAACTTGTAGAATAATTAACTTGTGTATTAATCAGGGTTTTGTCATATTACCAGTTGAGTATTTATTGTTCTGATGTGATGCTGAACAGTGGCATAAGTTGGGTCTCCTTCCTTTTTTGTTGTGTTTAGTACACACACCTCCACAAATATAATAAGTGTTAGCAACTCTTTGACTAGGAGAGCAGCTGGAAAGTTCTTTTACATTTGTTAGCATGTTGTCCAAATGCCAAGTTCATTTCAAAAAACATTAAATTTTAGTTTTTATTAGTTGGCAGACAGATCGTGAAATTTCTCTTCTTGTTTTCAGAGGTTTCTTTTAGTCGTTTGTGTGTTTTTGTTTTTAAAATGCTTCCATAGGGTGACAGCAACACTAGTTAAACATCTGCAGAGATTTCCCAGGTCCTGAAATCTCCACATATGTTTAAATGATGTATCAAAGTGTAATTTGTGCACAATAAGAGGATTATCAAAGTATGGAAAAAATAAATGGAGGATTACATTTGTTTTTGTGGGCTTTTTCTACAATGAACTTCTTTCATTAATACGTTGTGCTGAGTGAAGACCAGATGTGGTTTCCAGCTAAGCATCATTAAAAGTGTGCAGCTGCTTCTCACTTCGTCTGACTCGACTCTTAAAGATGAGAAACGTTTGGGAAATAAAAAAGTTAAACTAACAGCAAACTCTGCTGATTGCAGAGCAGGAATCATCTCAGTGCTGCAGGCTGGCTGCTGATTTGTGTTTGCTCTGATTTGCTGCCAGCACTCGGACAGAATTTGGCATCCTTCCCAAGATCCTCTTACTGTAGGCACCTGCTGCTCCAGGCCACTACTCATCTGGACGGGTGGATTATGTCACTGTGTGTTTGCTGTGTGTGAACTTTTAGAGCTACAAATGAACTTTTTTACTTGTAATTTCTTTACAATTTATAATTTATTTATTCTTGTGTGTGCCTGTGCATGTGTGTGTTTGTGCATAGATCTAGTTAGTCTGTAATCATAAGAGAAAAGTAAAGTAGCCAGAGGAGGCAACTGCCCCTCCTTGCTTCTGAAGCCATCTGGGAGTTGAGAGCTGTCGGATCCCATTAGAGTTACGGCTGAGACAGATTGACAGCTGAGGTGAGGTGAGCCATCAAGCTGTCGTTTTTCTATCATGCTCCACACACTGAAAAATGCCAAAATCCAGAGAAGCCACTTCTTCATTTGTGTACTTGCTAACCTGTTGGGTTGGAGATGAAGTGTAGTTTCTCTATGGCAACTAAAGAAGCCTCCCATCATGCACTAGTGGAAAAAGCTGCCATCAAGTGTTTTCTGCATCTATCATGTAGTTAGTCATCTCTTGGTTGATAAGATAAAACCATTTACATTACAGGCAGTAGCAGAAAGACGGGTGAAAAAGGGGAATAAAGTAAGCAGGCTTCAACATGAGCAACACCAGGGACAGAATTAGAGTGTGTCAGGCAGCTGCTGGGCTATTTGGGCCAGTGAGAGTGTTTCTATCAAAGTCTAGCTGAGACAAAAAACTTATTTCCTGTAGTCAACATTCTTCTGGTGTTTTCAGACAAAATATTTATCAAAGATTATCTACAAAGTCATAATTATAAGCTTATCGTAGCCATTTGGAGGCAGTCGGAGGTAGGTGAGTACAGAGTTTAACTTCACTTTAATGTACAGACAAAAGAAAAGAAAGTAAAAATTTTAACTTCTTGGTAAGTTCTGAATATAGCAACAGTCACCTGATCCAGCCCTAACTATAAGCTTGATCATAAAGGAAAGTTTTAAGCCTAATCTTAAAAATAGAGAGGGTGTCTGTCTCCTGAATCCAAGCTGGAAGTTGGTTCCACAGAAGAGGGGCCTGAAAGCTGAAGGCTCTGCCTCCCATTCTACTCTTAAGTATCCTAGGAACCACAAGTAAGCCAGCAGTCTGAGAGCGAAGTGCTCTGTTGGGGTGATATGGTACTATGAGGTCTTTGAGATAAGATGGGGCCTGATTATTCAAGACCTTGTAGGTGAGGAGAAGGATTTTAAATTCTATTCTAGATTTAACAGGGAGCCAATGAAGAGAAGCCAATATGGGAGAAATCTGCTCTCTCTTTCTAGTCCCTGTCAGTACTCTAGCTGCAGCATTTTGGATCAGCTGAAGGCTTTTCAGGGAGCTTTTAGGACAGCCTGATAATAATGAATTACAATAGTCCAGCCTAGAAGTAATAAATGCATGAATGAGCTTTTCAGCATCACTCTGAGAAAGGATGTTTCTAATTTTAGAAATATTGCACAAATGCAAAAACGTGGTCCTACATATTTGTTTAATATGTGCACTGAAGGACAAGTTATTGGAAAAATGTATTAATTAATTACTTATTAATTATAAATTATCAAATAATCAGGTACACTCAACTAGCTCTCATAGTAAGAGTTTAATTCTTGCAAGAAAAAGAAGCAGCTGCTATCAGCTCAGGCAGCAGTGAATGCACACTGGGCAGTCCCAGCAAATCACTCTTTATGCAAAGAGAATGCATACCATGAAGCCGACAAGCCTGAGAGCAAGGTAAAGACAGGAAACAGGCTCCGTGACTTCCTACAGGACTGGAATGTAATCTTTATGTCCCAGACATTCCAATCTCTGGAACAGCCATGGAGACAGGAACAACTTAAAGGTTGTTTACAATTCACTAGTCTGTCTTTAAAACACCATGCTCCAGGTTCAATAGTTCACACTCCTGCTTACTGTGAGATTAGAACATATCATTTTAACAAAATATCTCCTGAGAGGGCATACAAAGTTTATTTCCTCCAGTAAACACTTCTCTGTTTATATAACAATTCATACAACAATTCATAAAAGTATGAAAATTATAATTAGCAAAGCAACTACTTTTCTGACACATATCCTGGTCCAAAATGACTCCAAGATTTCTCACAGTGTTACTGGAGGCCAAAGTAATGCCATCCAGAGTAAGTATCTGGTTTGACACCATGTTTCTAAGATTTGTGGGGCCGAGAACAAGAACTTCAGTTTGATCTGAATTTAGAAGCAGGAAATTAGAGGTCATCCAGGCCTTAATGTCTTTAAGACATTCCTGCAGTTTAACTAATTGATGTGTGTCATCTGGCTTCATTGATAGGTAAAGCTGAGTATCATCTGCATAACAATGAAAATTGATGCAGTGCTTTCTAATAATACTGCCTAAGGGAAGCATGTATAATGTAAATAAAATTGGTCCTAGCACAGAACCCTGTGGAACTCCATAATTAACCTTAGTGTGTGAAGAAGACTCCCCATATACATGAACAAATTGGAATCTATGAGATAAATATGATTCAAACCACTGCAGTGCAGTACCTTTAATACCTATAGTATGCTCTAATCTCTGTAATAAACTGTTATGGTCAACAGTATCAAAGCTGCACTGAGGTCCAACAGGACAAGCACAGAGATGAGTCCACTGTCAGAGGCTGTAAGAAGATCATTGGTAACCTTCACTAATGCTGTTTCTGTACTGTGATGAATTCTGAAACGTGACTGAAACTCTTCAAATAAACCGTTCCTCTGCAGATGATCAGTGAGCTGTTTTACAACTACTCTTTCAAGAATCTTTGAGAGAAAAGGAAGGTTGGAGATTTAGTCTTTGGTGCTGGTCTGAGAGCAGGCACCGTCTATGGGGATGGGGTTTTGGGGGGATGGCAGGAGGAGAGAAGCTGCAGAGAAGTGTGCACTCTGCTTCCTGGTCTCAACCCTGGGTAGTCAGGTTTTAGGAGGGTTAATAAATTTGGCCAGATTTCTAGAAATGAGAGCTGCTCCATCCAAAGTGGGATGGATGCCGTCTCTCCTAACAAGACCAGGTTTTCCCCAGAAACTTTGCCAATTATCTATGAAGCCCACATTATTCTTTGGACAGCACTCAGACAGCCAGCAATTCAAGGAGAACATGCGGCTAAACATGTCGCTCACAGTGTGTGTTTGTGTGTGTGTGTGTTGGGGTTCCCAGTGACATGGAAAACTCATTAGGAGCAAAATGGTTGATCATGACATCCTTATAGGTATAAGTTATGGTGGAACTGCAGCCTGTCCTCTAAGGCGCAGACACATTTGGGCCTAATCAGTGCTACTTTTGGCCTACAGCAAAGTGCCATAACTGATTTAAAAGCTCCAACAGTCCTGAGCTGTGCTGGAAGTGGGTTACAGAAAGTTTTTATGGCTCATCTGTGACCTAAATGTCACAGCACACCTGACATTTGGCCCATATAAAGTTGACCAGTGGCTGAATTGAGACAGCCAGAGTCAACACCATCAGTCAAACAGAATGCAAATATTGGCTATATTTAGGCCTGACAGTTATTGCTATCTGGGAGCGGGCAGCAAGGAGGTGGCCCTGCCGAGGGGACCGGACTTCAGGTGAAGTGAAAGAAAGCTTTTGTAAAGTTAACAGCTGCACTTTTTACCACAGTCCCAGTCACAGCTCGAAGACACCTTCATCTCACCACCTGTGTGATCACGTAGAAAAGCTTTTCAGTGTCCTCCACGCACCGGCAGCATGTCTGACACAATCACAGCAGGCTTTGTAGCTTGATGGGTTTTTATGATTATGGACATAAAAAGCGTACATAAAGTCACTGATTATATCTGATCAAAACAGCACAATTTAATTCCTGCCCCCAAATGAGGTTGTAAAAAGCTTCTACCACCATCTTTGTTTTAAATTCAGGATTCTTTAAGTACATATCTGTCTCTTATCATGCCTCTAGTTAGGCACTGGGAAAATATCACATTCATTTACAAAAATGTGACCAGAGAAGCAAATGGGAGGTGTGTCAGTGAGAGCGAGTGGGAGATGAGGATGGTGAACAACATTAAGGTTAAATTCTTCAACAAACTCACAACAATGAGTTTGTACAGTGTGATGCTTCCCCGTATCGTAGGCTGTAAACAGGCTGCTTCTTCCGTCCTTGCTCACCTCGCCTCATGTCTCCTTTTCCAGCTACCAAGAATTTCCTTTTCTTTTGTTCATGTCATTTTTCATTTATACATGTCAGTATGCCATTTGTATTTGCCTTTCTGGTTAACACATTAGATGTAATTAGTAATATTTTTTTTTGTGCTTTCAATTTAACTATGATTTTGTTATTCAGCTCTGCTCTGACTCTCAGCCTGAGATAGAATTGACTATCAATCATGCAGATCACAACCACCTGAGCGATGAATGTGTTCCTCTTGCCTGTTCTGCTTTGCAGCATCATGTCTGCAGCACCTGAAAGGATCTCTGTTCGATCAAAATGCAGCTCTATGAAATGAAATTTGCTGAGAGCATCTTATCTGTGCATCTATTGTCTGACTTCTGCCTTCAGCTTGTTTTTGATCCGTACGGCTTGTTTGTCTGAGGAAAAGGCGCAGCGATGATTAAAAGCAACAAACTCTGATTGTTAGCAGGAAACAAGACGGGAATCTGAGCTCACGATCACACACACTGTCAACACATCCATCCACCTGAGCCTCTTCACCTTAAAGGAGTGCTCCACCTTATCAAACATGCAGCACAAATACATTTTGATGCACTGCACTATACAGACTTTAAATGTCTCCAGAGGAAGCCGAGCATTCTGCGGTCATGTCACTAGACTCGGTGCTGCATGGGTGACAAAAACAAGTGTGAAAAGTCAGAGAAATCCAGGAGCATGAAGAGAAAGAGCTCCTCCTGGATACATGAGCCAACGTGAGCATAGATTCATATTTCTGATGATGAACTGTCAGTGTGATCGTAGGTTTTGATAAGAAAGAAACATGTATTAATGTTACATAAAAAACAGCCTGACTTATAGAAACACTCAAGTATTTATGAATAAAGCTAAAAGGATTCTGCTGGAACAAAAAGATTCAGAGCTACATAAAATCCTGAGAAAAGATAATTACAGCCTTTGATTCAATAGCTTATTGAGTCACTTTTACAAGCAATAACTTAAAGCAGTCTGTGTCACTGCTGTGGAGAAATGTAGGTCCTCTCTTTTTCACAGCATTGCTTCAGGTCTTTGAGGTACGCAGCACTCATTTATGCACAGCTCTCTGAAGGTCCAAACGACTTGGTTCCAGAAGTCTGTGGTTTTGTTCAGATGCAGCTTTGCAAACATCATCATGTTTTCTTAGAGAGCAGAGGCTTTTTCCTGCAGCCCTTCCAAACAGGCCGTGCTTGTTCAGTCTGTTTCTAATTGTGCTCTCATGAACTTTAACCTTTAACATGCTGACTGGGGCCTGCACAGCCTGGGATGGAGCTCTTGGTTTTTTGCAGTTTCTCTGAGCGTTGAAGCTCAGCGTGAACTTGATGGGACGCCCACTCCTGGCACTGTGTTACACCTGAGTGCTCCATACCAGCAAACTGCAAAACCTCTGCTTTTATAGAGGTGCTCAACTTACTGATGATCAGTTAATCAAGTGCATTTGATGAGCAGCACCTGGCTGCTACTTATCCTCTTAATTCATGTGGAAGTAGTGAGGGCGCACTTAGTTTTCAGGACTCATGCAGTCTCTTTTAGAACAGACAGAACTCTACATGTGTGCAATGGCAGTCATGCTATTCTGCAGATTTAGCTGCCCTCCTCTGATAGATTATTTACTAATCTTTGTTTAATTGTGGGATATCAGCCAGGCCCCTATCTTCATCTCCATCCAGCTAAATGCACTTACAGTAACTCTAACCTTAATCTATTCTAAACTAATGAATCCTAAAGCCAGGTCTTAACCCTAAAACTCATCCAGGTCCTCATAGAGCCATAGAAGAGCGCCCCTCCACACACATGCACTCAGACTCCATCTACTACAGTTTCGTTTTGTAAACTCTGAGGCTGCAGGGCTTTTCTGGGGGCTTTTCTTTTGTGAGCATTTCATGAATAAACATGAACTTTTGTTGCTGTTTTCATATCACAGACAGAAAATGGAAAAGTCTGAGTTAAACTGCTGCTGCAACAAGCTCTGTCTGTTTTTGAAGTGACAGCTTTTGTGTGTGTTGTTGTTGGCCTTACTGCTGCTGCTGCCATTGTTACAGGTTTAGTTGAAAGCACATGTGACAGCAAAAAATAGAAAGAGACAAATTATGATGTGTACTCCAGTGTTTGAGCAGCTGCTGTGAGACAGAACATATGAAAGCTTGAAACTACTAGAAAGTAGTTCCACCCGTAGGTGAGAGCCACATGTGATTTACACTGTTCAAAGGAAATAAAAGAACACTGAAAACACATCTGATCTCAGTGGTAAAAATAAAAAATCCTGCTGCGCATCCACACTGACATGTCTGCGTAATGTGTCAGGAATGAAAGGATTCCACATCGTTTGATGCAAATGAAAATGATGAACCTACAGAGGCTGAATTCAAAGACACCCTGAAAAATGATGCAGCAGCTGGAACACTGCATTCACTGCAGCAGCTCAAAATGGTGCTCAGTGTTTGTATGACCCCCTGGGTGCTTGAATTTAGTGTCGGGGCTCCTAATGAAATGATGGATGCACTGTAAACCCAGATTTTGATTCCACTTAAAAATATTGAGTTCATATTACTTAAAATTGCCTAGAATGTGAACATTACTTGTTAATGCTGAGTAGACTGTACTTTGTGATGGTCTATCTTATTGTAATCATGTGTTTGACTTCAAACAACTTAATATCATCAAGTTTTGCACCTGCAAAAAATCTAGTTTATACCAGTTTTAACAGAGTGGATTAAAACGCTGCTGCATGGTGGCATGATGGTTAGCAGTGCTACCTCACAGCTAGAATAGCTATCTGATAGTCTGGGTTCAATTCCACCTTAGCCCGGGACTCTTGCTGTGTGGACTCATGTATGTTCTCCCTGTGTCTGTGTGGGTTTCCTCCCACAATCTGAAGACATGCAGTTACTGGGGTTAGGTTAATTGGTCTCTCTAAATTTCCCACAGGTGTGAATGGTTGTCTGTGTCAGCCCTGCAACAGGCTGGTGACCTTTACGGGGTGTACCCTGCATTTTACTGCCTTGTCAGCTGGGATGGGCTCCAGCCCCCACCACCCCCACACAGCCATGAAAAGGATAGGGGGGATTGATTGATCAAAAGACATTTTATTTTTTCATGAACTATAAAAGATGAGTTTGGTCAATTAGAACATACAGTTTAGTTCAATTGGAAATGGAGTAGTGCTTACTTAACAGGCTGAGTTAAATGAACTGTTTCATTACTTAAAAAATTTAAGGCAACGAGTTACCTTGGTTTTTTAAGCAGATTCAACTTATCCGGGTTTACAGTGTGAAGTCTTGGAGGATCTCCTCCCAGATCTGGACCAGTGCAGGGTCTGTCAATGGCTCCAAGGATTTCATACTGATACCTGATGGCAGTCAGGGTGCTTTTGAGAAGGGAAAAATGTGAGTGTCCTCCGCCTGTAAAACCACTCCTGTTTGGAGGTTGTCTCATTGCTGCCCCTCATTGTTGTACAGAGACTGATTAATAACCCCCTCTGATACTTACCTGACCACATCAGTATCACAGAAGTTTAAATGACTTGATGCTAAACTGATTAAAGCGTTCCTTTAATTTTTTTGGAGCAGTGCACTTCAGCATGCATGCATAAACGAAGTGACAATAACTCATGTGGACGTACATGTTCAACCAGATGATGAATGAATTTACTGAAATCACAAACAATTCATAATCAGCCTCATGATGTGTCATACTTTTACCTAGCTAACCTTTTTTGTTAATCCAAAATAATTAATGGAAACTGGAGCTAGCTGAAAACACTGGATTTGTTGTCTTAGAGAAACCATTTGGCTCGCTCCAACAAATCCAGATGGTCCTCCAACCAGCGTATTGTTGCAAAGCAGGCTCGTTTCTGCTCTTTCCAGTTCATTAAGCTAATTCTTTTTCCTTGGAGGCTTCCCAGCATGAAAATAAAGTTTGTAGAAAATCAACATATTGCTTCAAACTTGACAAACTCTCAAACAAAGTGAAAAGTTTTGTTTACTTGTAAGCAAAGCGAACATGAACTAAAACTTCTGTGAACAATCATAACCACAGCTTCAGCAAAGATAATTGTCTTCTTTCTGCTCAATGCTCTGCACATTATTTTGGAGAAAAATGTTTTGCCACACTAAACCACCTGCTGCTCTGAATATTATCGCACTTTTTCTGCTCTGTTGCCAAGATTATCTGGGAAAAATGGACAGCTTCCTCCTCCTGCTCTACCAGGTGCTGATTGGTTATTATTTTCTTGAAGACCATTTTGATTGAACAATAAACGAGTGTGACTAAACCTTTTCATTTTGTCTGTTGGTCTCTGTTTGTGTATAAATAGACTTTATCCTTAGCTAAGCTCCACATGCGCAGAAACAGCGGTGGTGGTTTAGTTACCATGTAAGCTGCTCAGCCACCATTATTGGACAAACATCTACTATCTGAGCCACGGCTTGCGTGTGTGTATACCTTTGTTTCCCCTCAGGCCGCTCTGCCCTGATGCTTCACTGAATGTAAGTGGGAGACCCTAAAAAAGGAGGTGTGTTTGTGTAAAACCACACCCTCTAATTTTAATCTAGCAACACTTTTTGTGATCTCAGTCTCAGAAAACATTTTGGATGCACCTAAAAGAAAAAGCTGCAGCAGCCGTCTTTACACTAAACTGTGTGGAAACAAGATCCAAAGACAGAGTTAAGTTTACCAGCAAGTGCAGCAACCTGTAGATGCTTTCTGTGGGAATAGGATGGGAATAACAGCCAAATTTCATGGCATCCTTCTGAGATAGACCTGTTTAAAATGCAGGATATTTGCAGCTTTCACAAACCTGCTGCTCTGACACTCACACCTGCACACTGTTTGCTGCGGTCATGTTTTTTCTGTTTAGTGTTTTTCAGTCTGTTCCCCTTCATCTCTCTCTGTCTCTCTTTAGTATTCCTTCTCGCTGTTTCTCTGAACGCTCACCTCAGTCACCTGCCACCCCTCTCTCTGCTTACTGTCAGTCTCATTCACTCAGTGGTAGCAACAGTGGAAACAGAGACTGCAGAAAAGCTGCTGCTGACAGAGCTGAGAGATGTGAAAAGCTTCATATGGAAAAAGGCTGGCATTCACATAGCTCTTTTCTGGTGTCACAGACCATTCAAAGAGTTTTATACTAGAAACAAACATTCAAACAGTTTATTCTAGGGAATTCAAGCTTGTTATATATCCTAAATTCACACTGACAGCCAATTTAGAATCACTAATTAACTTAACATGCATGTGTTGGTCTGTGGGAGGATGCTGGAGCAGCTGAGGATGTCATGTTTACACTGTGTGAACCCAAACGCAGGACTCCTGAGACAAAATGTAAACTCAGAAACTCAAAACTTTATTACTGTTATGCAAAAATGAACCAAACACATGCAGAGCAGGGCAGTCTCATCTGGAGACAAAACAGAGGGTCACACACCCATGAGGGGAACAGAGGAAACCTCAGGGCTTAAATTCACACTGGGGTAATTATGGAAATGAGAAACACTACGGGACATGGCTGAAACCAATCAGAGAAAGACAGAGGGAGCAAAAATAAACACACATGACACAGGAGACTATTAAATAAACAGGAAGTAACGAAACACAGGACACAGGAGGGCACGGAGACAAATTTGACACTGCAGCTTAAAAGCATCGTTCCCACAATATGGCACATTACCCTGCAGCCATCAGAAGATGGTACACTGTGGCCATAAAGGGATGGACAGCAACAACAGTCAGGGAGGCTGTTGTAGTTAAATGGCGCTCTATTGGTGCTAAAGGACCCAAAGTGTGGCAGGAAAATATCCCCAACACCATGACGCCAGCAGCAGCCTGAGCTGTAGGTACGAGGCAGGATGGATCCACGCCTTTATGTTGTTTACACCAAATTCTGACCCCATCATCTGAATGTTGCAGCAGAAATCCAGACTTAAACCAGGCAAAGTGGTTCCAATCTTCTGTTATGTTGTGTGTGAACTGTAGCCTCGGTTTCCTGCTCTTAGCTGACAGAAGAAGCACCAGCGTGGTCTTCTGCTGCTGTGTGGACATCTGTTTGTTTGATGTGTTGTGCATTTAGACATGCTCTTCTGCATACCTTGGTTGTAACAAGTGGTTATCTTCCTGTCTACCCAAAGCAGTCTGGCCATTCTCCTTACTGGATATTCTGGGCCATTCTCTGTAAACCCTTTTAATAGTTTTTTTGTGGGAAAATCCCAGTAGATCAGCAGTTTCACTTTCAAAGTCATTCTCTTTGTTGACTAAGCTCCTATAACTTAAATTTCAGTGGGTGGTTTTCTGTAAGATGTGTGTGGAACAAAGGCCACAGAGCAATGGTTCCGGCTCTGTGGGGTGGCAGACGTTTAATCTGGGGTGGCCGTGCTGTGATAGACAGCAGTGATGTAGTGTAAACAGCTATTTTCTGCATGTAGCTTCTTCTCACATGTAGCTCCACAGTGTAGTGGTTTACACATTTGCCTAATATATGAAAGGTCCTCAGTTACAGACCAGAAACTCGAATCAGTGGAGGTACCCACTGTGGCAGCTCCCTGTGAATAAGGGCACAGCCAAAAGCAGCTTCTCAGTTTCTTCTTATAGAATTTCCTTAGACATCAGATTAATGCAGCAGTTCCAGCCTGTGGTTGGTGACCCAACACTAAACTGTGTGTATAGATTTGAGTCACTGACATTACAAATTATATGCATCCATGGGTACAGCCTCACTGGCTGCAGTAGATAAAATTTTCCATGACATTTTGAAGCTTTCAATCTCTGTGTGGAAACTGTATTTGGAGAGTTGAAAATAATTTGAATTAACCCTTTAATGGACAGCTGTCGAGGGCGAGATGCCCCATCTTATTGTTGCCGACATGATTGGGCACTTTGCATTAGCGTAATTACACGACAATTTGTTGCCTTGGAAAAATCCAAATGGTTCCTGAAAGCTGAGCAGGCCAGCAGTCTCGTGGTAAATAAAGGGTTAAAACTGGTTTATTATAGACACAGACAAAACTTAATTGAAAATGTGGTGGCTGTAAAAAGGTGCACGATGACTTTGAGCCACAAACCAAACAATCATGAGGTGGGTACATGCAGTACCTGAGCTCACAGTTCTGCCTCCAGCAAACTTCACAGTGCAGCTCACAACATCTTCAAATGATTTACACGAGCTGTTCAGTTCAGAGCAGCTTAAAGGAAAAGTTTAGACTTATAAAAAGAACGCAGTGAGTTTCATTTATGCTCCTGCTTATGAATGTCAAGACGTTAAAGTTGAGCTGAAAAGCCTTCAGTAGATTGATGATGGTGACAATTTCTGCAGCTGAATGTGCACTGAGTGATTAAACAGGCAATGGGGACAATTTCACCTGCAACAACATCCACACACGGTTTCCAGTGACGTGTGTAATCTGGTGGTTTAGTGTCGAAGGACACTACAGGCATGGAGATATGAGAGATTCTCTGTGGATGGAGAACTCAATCACTGTGGATTATAGGTAGATTTTTCACCTTAATTTGAAAAAATGAGTTCAGGCTTTGGTGAAACGATGTCCGCTGACAGTCTCGGGTCACAGATTCCACATTAACGCTGCTTCATGACGTCGTGGCATTATTGGAAATGCAGCTCGTAGATGTGATGAATTTCTACTCACACTTTGTGCTTTCACAGTCTTTGCTGTATCTGGTGTCATTTAGGTAAGAGTGGACACACACACACTCACACACACAACAGGCAACAGGCAGGATGAAGACTGTGGATGCAAGCTTCCTCTGGAGAGTGTGTGCTCACTCTTTGACACACAGTAACAGTCAAAGGTTTGGACACACTTACCCATTCATATGACTGGGTAAGCTTTGCTAGGATACTGAGTAGATATGCCTACCACCACACAGCTGAAACTGTTCTGAATCCTTTACGTGATTGGCTAATACGTTCTGTGGCTCAGCTGTTGATTGGCTCTTTGGGGACAGGGGAAAGACCACTGCCATCTTTTCCTTTAAGGGAATTCTCCCAAAACAACACAGTGGTGTTGTTAGCACTGCTGCTTCAAGCCAAGAAGTTCCTGGGTTCTAGTCTGCATGTTCTCCCTCCCGGTGCCTTCTGGATACTCCAGCCTCCTCCCACAGTCTGCGACCATGAATTGAATAAATGGTTAAGTGAATGGATGAATGGGCTGGAATCCTTCCATCGATTCATGTGAATTTTTCTCTGAGTGCTTTTATACAGTAGTGGCTCTGCTTGTATCACTGCAACTGTGTTAATTGATACCTGAATATTCCTCTTTTTGATGTGAAATATTATTTCTTCTTTTTTTTTTTTTTGGACGTTTGACAGCTGTTTTAGATTTGTTTTAATTTACATGAATTTTTCTGTAAAGTGATTCCAGAAAACATGCAATTTCAAATCAGCTCGATTTAAGCTGTCAGATACAATTTAGAATAGCGATTTTATGGAGTGCAGTTTAAAATAAAACACATTGTTGCTTTTGTGAAGAGACTGGAGGCAGCTTGTCTTTTCTCTGCAGGAGGAGGCTGTGCACAAACAGTCTCCATCAAAAGAACCATGGTGGTGGCACTGATGATGATGTACAGTGGCAGGTGAAGCAGGAAAGTGATGAGGCCTGTTGAGCTGGTGTATTATATCCCAGAGGAGAAAGTGAGGGAGGTCAGCGCAGACTCAACACTGATTTTCAGTCTCATGAGATGCCGAATGGCACAGAGCGCACTGAAAATATTTGGAGTTTAAAAAAGACTTGAATCCCCTGGAGAAGAAGTCAGACCCAGCAGAGTTTTTTAATAAGTCATCTCAGCAAACTTTTAATTTTTTCTGGTGGAAGCTGTCTGACCTCTGAGGATCCATCCATCCATCCATCCATCCATTTTCTTCTGCTTATCTGGAGCCGGGTCGTGGGGGCAGCAGCCTAAGCAGAGAACCCCAGGCCTCCCTCTCCCAGGTCATCTCCTCCAACTCATCCGGGGAGGGGGGGGGGCAAGGTGTTCCCAGGCCAGCCAAGAGATATAATCTCTCCAGCGTGTCCTGGGTCTGCCCCGGGGCCTCCTCCCAGTAGAACACCCCCAGAAGGCCTCACCCAAGAGGCGTCCAGGAGGAGCAGCAGCTCTACTTTGAGACCCTCCCGAATGGCTGCACTCCTCACCCTATCTCTAAGGGAGAGGCCAGCCACCCTTCAGAGGAAGCTCATTTCTGATGCTTGTATCCACAATCTTGTTCTTTTGGTCACTAACCCAAAGCTGACCATAGGTTTTACGCCCTCTTTACCACGACAGACCAGTGCAGCATCCACATTACTGCAGATGCAGCTCCAATCTGTCTGTCAATCTCCTGTTTCCTTCTCCCGTCACTCGTGAACAAGACCCCGAGATACTTGAACTCCTCCACCTGGGGCAGCAACTTGTCCCTGAGCTGGAGAGGGCACTCCACCCTTTTCCAGCTGAGGACCATGGCCTCCGACTTAGAGGTGCTGATTCTCATGCCAGCCGCTTCACACTCGGCTGCGAACCGTTTCTCTGCGAGCTGGAGGCCACCACCTGATGAAGCCAACAGGACTGCATCATCCTCAAAGAGCAGAGATGAGATTCTGAAGCCACCAAGGAAGAAGCCTTCCTCCACCTGGCTACACCTAGAAATTCTGTCCATAAAAATTATGAACAGAATCGGTGACAAAGGGCAGCCCTGACGGAGTCCAACACCCACAGGAAACGAATCCAACTTATTGCCCACGATATGGACCAAGCTCTCACTGCCGTTGCACAGGGAATGGCCCACAACAACGGGTCAGACACCCCATACTCCCACAGCACCCCCCCCCACAGGATACCCCAAGGGACACAGTCAAATGCCTTCTCCAAGTCCACAAAACACATGTAGACTGAATGGGCAAAGTACCTGTAAAGATGTTTTATAGGTTGGCCAAAGAAATGGTCCACATAAACAGTTTGGGGTTTGCTGCCTTCCTTCAGGGCACACTGGCAATATTTTAAAATAACTGGTGTGATTTAGATTTTGTAAAGTTAACTCAATGAGGACTGCAGAGCTCAAAGTCACCCAAAAAAATAAAAACAAAAAAAATATTTTATTGTTTAATTTCTTCTGATCTTTATACAACAGCTGTATCTGGCCATCGTGAAGGTTCCACATGTTCTGCAAAACTTTCCAGAGACCATAAATGCAGAGATGGTACGGTACTACTATGACTGAGCTTCTTCTGAATAGGATTTGTCAGAGGAGTAACTGAGAAAGCACAAGAAACTGCCATTAATATTTACTGGGTTCTTTCTTTAGTGATCCACCTCTCCACTATGGTTCATGAAAATCAGCCTGGTACTTCATGCCTATACTTGCTGATCGAGAGCTTCAAAACATTTGGCTTTATTGCCTTCATTCAGCTCTACCCTGCTAGTGAAATAAGCATGCTAGCAAATGATGCTTTCCCCCACTGTTTGGACTCAAGTTTGAGTCCAGTCACAAACTTGCTGTTAATATTTACCTTTTTTTATCATCTGTAATCATGATCTCTCCTAAACCTCCATCACAGAAAGTAAAAAGCTGTAAACTATGTGTCTGCAGAACTTGACTCTATATATATATATATATATATATATATATATATATATATATATATATATATATATATATATATATATATATATATATATATATATAATTTTGTACAGAATACATGGAGGTAACTATGCCATTTATAACTGACCTGTAATTTATACATATCTTATAAGTTAAATCCTTGAGACTTTTAATATTTTCCTCTTTTTTTATGAGTTACCTCCCTTTCTTGTTTGATAACTGCTCAGTCCTGAGAGAGTTTGTATTTCTCTCACTTATTTATTTTTAATGCTGCAAGTCGAGTCCATGCAGTGCCGGTCCCAGCATCATTCATGACTTGCTTCAGGCTCATATGCTCCACAGCAGCCACACATCAGCACACACACACATTGGAAACAGGTTTCACGCAGTTCCTTTCACCTGCCCCGTGCATCATTTTGCTAAACTCTGCAGCTGTCAATCACCTGTCACCTGAAGTGAATGAAGCTGTGGCTGCACTGCAGCGCTACTCAGCAGAAACAAGCTACAAACAAGCTGAAAATTCACTTGCATGCAATCATGCTTGTGTTTTTCCCTCAGTTAAACTGAAACATGTAGTAAAGTTTTATCATACTGATCATGGGTTGAGTTTCATTTTTAAGTCCCAATAATGATCATTTTGGCAGTTACACATGAAATTTACCAAACCATACAGAAACCTGATTAGGGTAAGACAGGGAGCAAAGTTTGGTTTAAAGTAAAGTCGTTAAAGTGAGCGGAACTGTAAAGGTTTCAAAGAACTGTGCTGACAATGAGACCAAAACCAAAGAAAAATCTTTGTTTCTGGTTGACCCGTCCAACCATCCAACTTCCTCCCTATCAGTCAGCTTTATATTACCTGACTTCCTTGTTTCCTTCCATCATAATTACAACAATCAATTCAATTCAATTTTATTTATATAGCGCCAAATCACAACAAACAGTCGCCTCAAGGCGCTTTGTATTGTGGGTAAAGACCCTACAATAATACAGAGAAACCCCGACAGTCAAAACGACCCCCTATGAGCAGCACTTAGTGACAGTGGCTTATTAAGTTTGCAGATGACACGACTCTCATCGGACTCATCTCAGACGGGGACGAGTCGGCCTACAGGATGGAGGTCAAACGTCTGGCGTCCTGGTGCAGCCACAATAACCTGGTACTGAACGCCCAGAAGACAGTGGAGATTATAGTGGACTTTAGGAAGCACACAGCCCCTCTACCCTCCATCATCCTGACTGGCACCCCCATCACCACAGTGGACTCATTTCGCTTCCTGGGAACTACCATCACCCAGGACCTCAAGTGGGAGCCCACCATCACCTCTGTCGTCAAAAAGGCCCAGCAGAGGATGTACTTCCTGCGGCAGTTGAAGAAATTCAACTTGCCAGCAAGGACCATGGTGCAGTTCTATACTGCCATCATTGAGTCCATCCTCACCTCCTCCATCACTGTGTGGTACGCTGGAGCCACCACTAGGGACAAACAGAGACTACAGCGCGTTGTGCACTCTGCTGAGAAGGTGATTGGCTGTAACCTCCCATCTCTCCAGGACCTGTACACCTCCAGGACACTGGGGCGTGCAGGTCGGATCACAGCCGACCACTCTCACCCTGGGCACAGACTTTTTGACCCTCTCCCCTCAGGCAGGAGGCTACGGTCCATACGGACCAGAACCTCCCGCCATAAGAACAGTTTCTTCCCCTCTGCTGTTGGACTCATGAACAATAATCCTAAGACTGTTACCACCACCCTCCACAAACACCGATGACCCTATGTTTATGCACCTGTCTGTCTGTCTGCACTGATGTACATATTACTGGAATATAGTTTACATTCTTTTATCTTTTAATTATTCTCTGCACTGTATATTTTATAATATTGTGTTATAGTTATAGTTCTAATATCTCTGTATATTTGTAATTTGCATATTTGTAACATTGTCTTATAGTTTTTATACTTATTTGTTTTTTATGTAAGCATGAAGTACCGCAGCAATTTCCTAATGCTGTGAACCTGTTCACCCATATGGCAATAAAACCTTCTGATTCTGATTCTGATTCTGGGAAGGAAAAACTCCCTTTTAACAGGAAGAAACCTCCAGCAGAACCAGGCTCAGGGAGGGGGGGTCATCTGCTGAGGGGGGGCTGAGGGGAGAGAAAAGACATGCTGTGGAAGAGAGACAGAGATTAATGACAATTAATGATTAAATGCAGAATGGGGTATAAACAAAGTAAATAAGGTGAATGAAAAGAAACAGTGCATTATGGGAACCCCCCCCCCCCAGCAGCCTAGGCCTATAGCAGCATAACTAAGGGAGGGTTCAGGGTCACCTGACCCAGCTCTAACTATAAGCTTGATCATAAAGGAAAGTTTTAAGCCTAATCTTAAAAATAGAGAGGGTGTCTGTCTCCTGAATCCAAGCTGGAAGCTGGTTCCACAGAAGAGGGGCCTGAAAGCTGAAGGCTCTGCCTCCCATTCTACTCTTAAGTATCCTAGGAACCACAAGTAAGCCAGCAGTCTGAGAGCGAAGTGCTCTGTTGGGGTGATATGGTACTATGAGGTCTTTGAGATAAGATGGTGCCTGATTATTCAAGACCTTGTAGGTGATGAGAAGGATTTTAAATTCTATTCTAGATTTAACAGGGAGCCAATGAAGAGAAGCCAATATGGGAGAAATCTGCTCTCTTTCTAGTCCCTGTCAGTACTCTAGCTGCAGCATTTTGGATCAGCTGAAGGCTTTTCAGGAAGCTTTTAGGACAGCCTGATAATAATGAATTACAATAATCCAGCCTAGAAGTAATAAATGCATGAATGAGCTTTTCAGCATCACTCTGAGAAAGGATGTTTCTAATTTTAGAAATATTACACAAATGCAAAAAAGCGGTCCTACATATTTGTTTAATATGTGCATTGAAGGACATATCCTGGTCAAAAATGACTCCAAGATTTCTCACAGTGTTACTGGAGGCCAAAGTAATGCCATCCAGAGAAAGTATCTGGTTTGACACCATGTTTGTGAGATTTGTGGGGCCGAGTACAAGAACTTCAGTTTGATCTGAATTTAGAAGCAGGAAATTAGAGGTCATCCAGGCCTTAATGTCTTTAAGACATTCCTGCAGTTTAACTAACTGATGTGTGTCATCTGGCTTCATTGATAGGTAAAGCTGAGTATTGTCATGTCCTGGGCCAGTGGCCCAGTGTTTTATGTTTTCTTGGTATTGTTTCTGTTCTTGGATTATGTTTTGTTATCTTTTGTATTTGTCCTCAGTTGGTTTCTAGTTCCTTGTGTCTCCCAGTATTCTGTGTCAGGTTTGCGTCTCTGTTCCCTCGTCGTACTTCCTGTTTTGTTTTTATAGTCGTCCAGTCCCTGTCTGTTGTATCCAGTTTTGTGTCCCCTGGTCTCGTCTTGGTAATCAGCGTCACCTGTGTTCCCACCTGTTTCCTCTTCCCTCATCAGTCCTGTGTATTTAAGTCCAGTGTTTTCAGTGCCTGTTGTTTTGTTGTTGTCGTCTGCTCCTGTCATGATCCTGGCCCAGTGGCCCTGCATCTTAGTGTTCTTAATTTTCCTTACAGTCTAGTTCCTCAGTTGTTTTGTATTGTTTTGGTTTTTTGTTAATTATAGGTTATTCTGATTTTACTGGGTTCCCATCTTCCTGTGTCTTTATGCTCCTGTGTCTGTGCTCCTCTGTGTATCTGTCTCCCCGTGTTCTTGTGTGCTGGTGGTTTTCTTCATTGTGTCTCAGGTGTCTGTTTTTTCCCTGTTCAGTTGTTCCCTGTCTGGTGTCAGCTTAGGAGTTGTTGGATTCTGCTGAGTCATGTTTAGAGTCCCTCTGTGTGCCAGTCTCCTTATGTGTCAAGTCTGTGTGTACCATAGTGGGCTACTTCCTGTCTTATTTTGACAGTTCCTTTTCCTGTGTGCTTGTGTTTTGCTTTACCTCCCTGAGTCTCGTTAGTGTTATGCTGTTCTCCTGTTACCCCAGCTGTTCCCACTCACCCCTGGTTTCCTCTGTGTATTTATTGTCTGAGTTTTGCCCTGGTCAGATGTCAGTCTTGTTGTCCTGTGGCTGTGTTTCCCTGTGTTCTCCAGACCTCCTTAGTTATTTTCCAGTGTAGGTTTTTTGTTTGTTTTTGGTGCTCCAGTTTATTTTGCTATTCCTTTTTTCTGTTGCCATAATAAAGGCTCATTTTGGTTCACCTTTTTACATCATCTCCTGCGTCCTGCTTTTGGGTCCTCACCTCTTTCCACGCCACACGGCCTGCACCCTCAAATCGTGACCGCTCCCTGGCTGTGTACCTCCCGTGTTCTTCCTGGTTTTCTGTTCATGCCTGTTAATGTTTCAGTTTTGTTGCTTTTTACTCCCGGCTTTACCCTGCACTACGCCTAATAAAGACTGTTTTCCTTTAACTCGTCTGCCTTGGGGTGCCCTTCCTGCCTGCTACACAGCTGATCCTTGACAAGTATCATCTGCATAACAATGAAAACTGATGCAATGCTTTCTAATAATACTGCCTAAGGGAAGCATGTATAATGTAAATAGAATTGGTCCTAGCACAGAACCCTGTGGAACTCCATAATTAACCTTAGTGTCTGAAGAAGACTCCCATTATAGCACTTTGACTAAAATGTTTTGGAGTATTGCCTCTGGAGCATTATGGAACTTTAGACCTTTTTAGATCATTAGTTTTTGTTTTACTGCACATACACCATTGTGGTTCAGTCATAGTGTTTTCATTCAAATCAGGGTTTTTTTTCCATAAAACAAGCTCTGATAAATCACATGTACACAATGCAAAAAAATATAGACAAGATAGTCAAGAAAGTGAAAGTGATGGAGTTTTATCTCATCAGGATGGTGGAGACCAAACATGGAGCTAAAAGAAGTTCAATTCAGTTCAAATCACAACATCTCTCTTTACCCGAGTGTCCAGAACATACGGCCACAGATCTGATGATACGATTACAAAATCAATCACTGACCTGTGACCTAGGGTGTCCTGGTGCCATGTGCACTTATGGACGTCCTTATCTTCAAACATGGTGTTCTTTATGGACAAACTGTGGTTTGCACAGAAGTCCAATAACAAAACATCATTCAGGTTCAGATCAGGCAGGTCGTTCCTCCCAATCACACCCCTCCAGGTCTCACTGTCACTGCCCACACGAGCGTTGAAGTCTCTCAGTAGGACAATGGAGTCACTGGATGGAGCACCCTCAAGGACCCCACACAGTGAAGAAAGCTGGAGCTATCATTCAGTGTGTAAGCACAAACAAAGCAGAAACCATTCACCGGCCCAGAGACACAGGGAAACAACCCTCTCATTCCACCAGTGAGAACTCCGAGAGGATACAAGGATACCCACCCCAGCCCACCGCCTCTTAACGAGGTAACTCCAGACTGGAACAGAGTCCAGCCCCTCTCCAGGACACTGGTTCCAAAGCCCAGGCCATGCATTGCGGTAATTCTGACTATATCTAGCTGCTATCTCTCACCCTACAACACCACCTGCAGGTGGTGGGCTCAGAGGACGGTGGGGCCACGCCTCCTCCTGCGCACAACCCCCTCAACCTCTGTGAAGTGGCAATTCACAGAGAAAAAAACAACTCAAATCCAAAATAAACAATCTCACTGCTGTTTGAGCTGAACCCTGGATGTTGAGTGGAAATTGATTTAGGAATTATTTAAATTCTGGAAAGCTTTGCAATGATTCTTCCTCCTTTCTTCCCCCTCTTTCTACTATTTATTATCTGCTGGCCTATTTTCGTCATTTTTAGACCTCCCAATTGATGAAGCAAAGCTGAAGTTATTTTCTGGTTTCTTTTAGATGGTGACACTCTGACAAGAGCCAGAGTGCCGCCACAAAGCTCAGTCAATGCAACCTGCCAAGCTGATGGCTGTAATTCCCTCCCATCGGATTGATCTGCAGGTTAATCTCACAGAGAATGATGTCCAACGGCGAACCATCCTTTTGTTATTCTGAGGATGTCACTCAACTGTCACATGAAAATGAAAGGCATGCCAGCTGCTGTGGTAAAGGGACAAAAATGAAAGGTTTGATGTCACGAGTTTAATTTCAAAGGATTCATACGAAACTTCAGCTTAAATTTTAATCTTCAACTGAGGAAGTGAGGTCATCTTTAGAAACGTGTATATTATGTCACATCATAGGCTTTGGTTTTACTGCAATTTTCCCACTTCTAATAACTGCACTATAATGTTTTACTGTGAATCATGCCGTACAGACCTACAAGACTCAGAGAGTTATGAACCAGGCAATGTAGAGGAGCACCTGAATGCAGGACACATAGGAGGAAGATATGAAACAAAAGCAAGCGGTTTATTGGCTGTTCAAGTTCAAACATGAGGCGTGAACAGAGACCACAGACAGTGCTGCAGGGCGCAGAGACAAACAATCTGAGAAGGATGGAGACAGGACTACTTAGGTGCCGTTTACAGGACACCATTTTCATTTTGAATCACACACAAATCATCAATAGAAATCAAATTTATTAACCAATGGAGGCCTGGATTTGGAGTCACACACAAAATTAAAGTGGAAAAACACACTACAGGCTGATCCAACTTTGATGTAATGTCCTTAAAACAAGTCAAAATGAGGCTCAGTATTGTGTGTGGCCTCCACGTGACTGTATGACCTCCCTACAACTCCTGGGCATGCTCCTGATGAGGTGGCGGATGGTCTCCTGAGGGCTCTCCTCACAGACCTGGACTAAAGCATCCACCAACTCCTGGACAGTCTGTGGTGCAACGTGACGTTGGTGGATGGAGCGAGACATGATGTCCCAGATGTGCTTGATCGGATTCAGGTCTGGGGAACGGGCGGGCCAGTCCACAGCTTCAATGCCTTCATCTTGCAGGAACTGCTGACACACTCCAGCCACATAAGGTCTAGCATTGTCCTGCATTAGGAGGAACCCAGGGCCGACCGCACCAGCATATGGTCTCACAAGGGGTCTGAGGATCTCATCTCGGTACCTAATGGCAGTCATGCTACCTCTGGCGAGCACATGGAGGGCTATGCGGCCCTCCAAAGAAATGCCACCCCACACCATTACTGACCCACTGCCAAACCGGTCATGCTGAAGGATGTTGCAGGCAGCAGATCGCTCTCCATGGCGTCTCCAGACTCTGTCACATGTGCTCAGTGTGAACCTGCTTTCATCTGTGAAGAGCACAGGGCGCCAGTGGCGAATTTGCCAATCCTGGTGTTCTCTGGCAAATGCCAAGCGTCCTGCACGGTGTTGGGCTGTGAGCACAACCCCCATCTGTGGACGTCGGGCCCTCATACCATCCTCATGGAGTCGGTTTCTAACCGTTTGCGCAGACACATGCACATTTGTGGCCTGCTGGAGGTCATTTTGCAGGGCTCTGGCAGTGCTCCTCCTGTTCCTCCTTGCACAAAGGCAGAGGTAGCGGTCCTGCTGCTGGGTTGTTGCCCTCCTACGGCCTCCTCCACGTCTCCTGGTGTACTGGCTTGTCTCCTGGTAGCGCCTCCAGCGTCTGGACACTACACTGACAGACAGCAAACCTTCTTGCCACAGCTTGCATTGATGTGCCATCCTGGATGAGCTGCACTACCTGAGTCCGTCTCATGCTACCACGAGTGTGAAAGCACCACCAACTTTCAAAAGTGACCAAACCATCAGCCAGAAAGCATAGGTACTGAGAAGTGGTCTGTGGTCCCCACCTGCAGAACCACTCCTTTATTGAGTGTGTCTTGCTAATTGCCAGTAATTTCCACCTGTTGTCTATTCCATTTGCACAACAGCATGTGAAATTGATTGTCAATCACTGTTGTTTCCTAAGTGGACAGTTTGATTTCACAGAAGTTTGATTTATTTGGAGTTATATTGTGTTGTTTAAGTGTTCCCTTTATTTTTTTAAGCAGTGTACATGTCAAGAAGCACTTTGAGAGTGCAAACCTCGAAGGCAGCTCACTCTCTGGGCAGTGTTTACTTTTAAGGGAGTAATATTATATTTTGTATATATTCATTTTGTTTTCTTTTTTTTTTTTAAATGTACTTTAAGAAGTTTGTAGTGCAGTAAACTCAACCAGAAGAGTTTGAATGTCATTCCTACCATGTCAAAGCCAACAACAGTTCCACAAACTCCTCCTGCTAAACTGTCAGAGACGTCAGTGTTCACAGTCACCATCACTCTGGCACCCACAGCAAACTTCTCTCAGCCTCTATAGGCAGAACATGGATGCACAAACATGCTGCTTTCAGGGACGGTGGGACAATGTTTGCAGCCCAGATATCCAAATCTTATGTCCCTGGTACTGATCTCTGTGTGGATGAACAGTTGGTAGCTTTCAGAGCAGGTGCAGTTTCATCTAAAACAGCTAATTATGGCATAAAAATCTGGCAGATGTGGTCATAAATGTCATTTTATCAGCTCAAATAGCTTGGTGACATTTTAATTTAGGAGTCCTGAATGACTGTTTCTTAAATTAATTGATTCTGTACAGCTAGGAGTACTCAGATCTGCAGGCAGCATCACTGTGGTGGCTGATGAGCTCTCGTTCATCAGTCAGTCAGCATTCATGGCTGATGAAAGAGATCAGTTTGCTTCCAGTTACAGATGTTTGGATCAATGAGGAGCTTTCTAAACATTTGGTTCCTGTGCTGCTCTGTTTAAAACATTACACAGGAACAATGTTTCATCAGGCACAGCAGTAATCAAGGCAGGCCAAGAAATTAGCTTTAGCCTGCCCGCAGAGCACAGATGCAAGCAGCTTTGCAACCCACCTCCACCTTAGATCTGCTGTCATTGAAGCCTCAGAGCAGAGTCACACAGAAAATCTCATACAAATAATCTTCTTCCTTTCACTTCAGTTTTCCTGACTGGAATCTCTGAGTTCTGCTGAAGCCTTTTATTTTCTGTCACTACATACCATTGTGAGGAGTTCGTTTGAGCTGTCAGGCTCAGAGAGGAAGAGCTGGGCTGCATTAATCTGCAGGAAGTGGGAATTTATTTACTGTCACATGTCTGAAGTAATTCATCTCATCAACGATAATGGCATCACTCTGTAGGGGATTTCTCCAAATGAGAAATATCACAGTCTAAACACAATGAGACACACGTTGTGTGTCTCATTGTGTTTTAAGTTTTGTTTTATTTATTTTTGTTTCTGTGTGTGTGTGTGTCTCTTATCTTAGGGAGTGTAATGAATTAGTTCTGCCCTCTGATAAGAGAATAGGCGGGTTTGGAACTGATGTGTTTGCAGTTAATCTCGCATGCTGGTAGTGAACTCAAACTCCACCATCTTGGACTGCAGCTAGCAGCCCTTGTGCTCTGCAGCCTCAGAGAGACTCGTGCTTAGCAGCACATAAACCTCGTCTCCACCTGCTGCATCTCCAGTTTAGACCAACCCTCCAGAGCAGAACCAGGACCATCAGCAGCAGCTGCAGTCCAAGAGGGTGGAGCTGGAGTCCAACCATGAGACAAGATCCGCTCTGTGGAAGCAGCTAAATTACATCAGTGACACTATCACAGCAACCGGACCGCTGTGCCAGCTGCTGGGTAGAAAGCATGAAGGTCCTGAGCGAGCTGATTGGCAGAATTTGAAGTTAAAATACAAGATTGTTGGGTTTTCTCTGTATTATCTGTATTTCTCTGTATTATTGTAGGGTCTTTACCTGCAATACAAAGTGCCTTGAGGAGACTGTTTGTTGTGATTTGGTGCTATATAAATAAAATTGAATTGAATTGAAAGATTGAAAGTAGCAGATCAATCATGGAACCAAAAAACTAAAAAGAGCCACCAGAACAAAAAATATGAGACAGTCTGCACGGGGTCAGCTGATGGTGTGTTGGTTAAACTGGGTATCATATCCCAACAATTTTAGCATAAATTCTTTCATTGGTTTTATTAAAAAATTTTTTTGCATTTTCAGTCGACCTCTGAATTTCACTGTGGTGTGTGGAAGGTTAACATTTAAGCCCATTCTATGTTTTTAACTTTGTGCAGGTAAAAACCTGATGAGAGAGGCCATAAAATGAAAAAGGTCCTTTATGGCTAACGTGTTACAGCACAGTATCAGAGTGTGAGGAAAGCAGCAGCTACCAGACACAACCTGATTTAAGACCTAACAGCTGATCAGCCTTAAACTATTTAATGCTTCATAAACTAATAGCAGGATTTTGAGGTCAGTTCTTTAACAAACAGGAAGCAGAATGATGTGATCAACAGTCCGAGTGATGATGTCACTGTGTGCATCCGAGTGCTTCTGGAAGAGCTTCCACTCTGCAGGGATTAACTCCCACAGGAGAGCTCCAGCTCTGCTGCCAGCTGATAAGGATGGAAACATTACTTTATATTTATTTTGCAGATTGACTGGAATGTCGTTCATACTTTTAGTTACATTTGGATGGAAACTGTATTAAGATTAATGGTCAGTGACGAGCCAAACATACAGAGAAACATCAGGTCATAGTTTATATTTAATCTTCCCTGTTTTTTCCTCTACTGCAGACTCAGGAACATTTTAACAAGCTTTTCAGTTCTTTCAGTCAGAAACTGTGGCCTGTGATGGTCTGTGATAGACTGTGATGGTCTGTGATAGACTGTGATAGACTGTGATAGACTATGGTGGTCTGTGATAGACTGTGATAGACTGTGATAGACTATGATGGTCTGTGATAGACTGTGATAGACTGTGATAGACTATGGTGGTCTGTGATAGACTGTGATAGACTGTGATAGACTATGATGGTCTGTGATAGACTATGGTGGTCTGTGATAGACTGTGATAGACTATGATGGTCTGTGATAGACTATGATGGTCTGTGATAGACTGTGATAGACTATGATGGTCTGTGATGGTCTGTGATAGACTGTGATAGACTATGATGGTCTGTGATAGACTGTGATGGTCTGTGATAGACTGTGATGGTCTGTGATAGACTGTGATAGACTGTGATAGACTATGGTGGTCTGTGATAGACTGTGATAGACTGTGATAGACTATGATGGTCTTTGATAGACTATGGTGGTCTGTGATAGACTGTGATAGACTATGATGGTCTGTGATAGACTGTGATAGACTGTGATAGACTGTGATGGTCTGTGATGGTCTGTGATAGACTGTGATAGACTATGATGGTCTGTGATAGACTGTGATGGTCTGTGATAGACTGTGATGGTCTGTGATAGACTGTGATAGACTGTGATAGACTGTGATGGTCTGTGATGGTCTGTGATAGACTGTGATAGACTATGGTGGTCTGTGATAGACTGTGATAGACTGTGATAGACTATGATGGTCTGTGATAGACTGTGATGGTCTGTGATAGACTGTGATGGTCTGTGATAGACTGTGATAGACTGTGATAGACTGTGATGGTCTGTGATGGTCTGTGATAGACTGTGATAGACTATGGTGGTCTGTGATAGACTGTGATAGACTGTGATAGACTATGATGGTCTGTGATAGACTTTGATGGTCTGTGATAGACTATGGTGGTCTGTGATAGACTGTGATAGACTGTGATAGACTATGATGGTCTGTGATAGACTGTGATGGTCTGTGATAGACTGTGATAGACTGTGATAGACTGTGATTGTCTGTGATGGTCTGTGATAGACTGTGATAGACTATGATGGTCTTTGATAGACTGTGATGGTCTGTGATAGACTGTGATGGTCTGTGATAGACTGTGATGGTCTGTGATAGACTGTGATAGACTGTGATAGACTGTGATAGACTGTGATAGACTGTGATAGACTGTGATGGACTGTGATAGACTGTGATAGACTGTGATGGTCTGTGATAGACTGTGATAGACTGTGATGGTCTGTGAGATACTGTGATAGACTATGATGGTCTGTGATAGACTGTGATGGTCTGTGATAGACTGTGATAGACTGTGATGGTCTGTGAGATACTGTGATAGACTATGATGGTCTGTGATAGACTGTGATGGTCTGTGATAGACTGTGATAGACTGTGATGGTCTGTGATAGACTGTGATAGACTGTGATGGTCTGTGATGGTCTGTGATAGACTGTGATGGTCTGTAATAGACTGTGATAGACTGTGATAGACTATGGTGGTCTGTGATAGACTATGGTGGTCTGTGATAGACTGTGATGGTCTGTGATAGACTGTGATAGACTGTGATGGTCTGTAATAGACTGTGATAGACTGTGATAGACTGTGATGGTCTGTGATGGTCTGTGATTGTCTGTGATGGCCTGTGATAGACTGTGATGGTCTGCCAGAGTCTGTGCTTCAGAGCCAGGCAGACCATCGCAGTTTTTTCCATGTTACAGGGAGAAGCTTCGACTGTCCTCGTCTCTGAGGAGCTGATTCAGGACTGCATTAACCCTGAGTTCAGCTGCAGCTGAACTTTCTTTCAGTATTCATTAGTTTTTGGGGAGATGGTGCACTCAGTTAAACTCTTCTTCAGGACTGTGTCAGGATGGTGGGACCAGATCTCACAAAGGATGACTTCTGTTTTATCAGCATGAGTCAAATTTAAGACTTTGTGAAGAAAGTTCAAATAAAGTGTGTCCAGATCACAGAGACACAAATCAAATGTGGAGAATCAGTGTGGGAGATTTTTGGTCAAACTGAGTTTTCTGTTCTCTCAGTTGACTAATCATGTTTAAGGGTTAGTTTGTATCCAGAGACAAAGGCTGACCCTCACCGTCTCTGCCTCCCTCTCATTTACACACATGGATTTTGTCTTGTTTCTACTGACGTTCATTCCTCTTTTCTAGTGAAAACTCAAAATCCCTGACTATCATTTGGTGTTGGATGGATTTTTTTAGATTCATCTGTGTTTATAGTATGACTGCTGGATGTCAGCGGGCTCCACCAAAGCTGCAAGACATTATCTCAATTCCCCCCCGAGACAAAGTCATTAACTCAGTGGGCTCTCAGACAGAGTCTGAGGCAATTCAAAGGTCTCAGGTTAGTCTTTAACAAGCTCAGTTCAAGTCCTGAGCTTAAACAAGTCCAGCTGAAGTTAAACGTGATTAGTAAAACCTAATTTCCAAATCATGTTTCTCTCAACTGAAACAAGTCTGAGCCTCATCTCCGCTCTGGATGGATGTAGCTGCTCATCATACTGCATTTAAAACTCTTTTTACATCTCGAGTTTTTACACGTGGCTTTTAAGGCAAAATCCAAAGAGATCACCGGAAAAGAAAGGAAACATTTTTGCATGTGTCAAACTCTGTGAAACAGGTCCGAGTGATGCTGAAGGTCCACACATTTATATGTTTATGTGTGTGATGCAGTCAGATTTCAGATCTCTGAGCCCAGTCCATATTTCAGGTCAAAGCTGAGTGAGCAAAGAAAAAGTCCACATCTGAATGTTTTCACCCAGTCAAAGCTGTAACGAGCCTGCTGTTGCTAATACTAACAGGTCTGCTCATGTCTGACTGCCACCAAGTGCCCCAAATTCAGACTCACTGAACTCTGCACAGACTGCATGAAAATAAAAGGCTTCCAGCAGACTGCCACAATCGGGCCTTTTCTCATCAGGCTTTTAATGTGGAAAAGCTCCAGGAAGTGTCAGCTCTGACTGACGGCTCAACAAAAATGGGAAAATAGGAAGTAAAAACTTATTTCCGTGGAAAAGAGAAACTCAAATTGATGAGTATGACCAGACTCTGACTGTATTAGTGCAACGAACTTTCCATCAGCAGTGATTATTGTCGTGAAGCACTCTGCAGAGACAGCACTGCCTCCCAGCTTTGCCATCACTGAGCATGTACACCTGATCTGACCTGCTGCTGGTGGGATGTTAATAATTCAGCTCCCCCTCCCTCTGACCTCTCCTCCATCTGTGAAGATCAAGCTTGTGTAAAGTGATTACTCACTCTGGCTGACACAGTCGGCCACTGAGCCTCCCTCATGACCGAGCTGTGTATGGAGGCCACTGAAACTGTGGAGTGGGAGGTGTGGGTGCAAAAAGCATCATGTCTGAGTTGATCCCGCCTTAACTCAACTTCAGATGCCTGATCTTCCCCAAGATTTAGAAATCACAGGCGCTATCAATTTATTTTGCTCCTGCTGGACATCATCTGTCCAGAGAAATTCTTTCTATGACACACTCGACACTGTTTCACTCGTCCATTCACCATCTGCTGCTCACCTGTCTCTTGGTGTGCTCGCTGACTTCCCCTGGCATGTCGTGGGCGCTCTTGATGAGCGTTCGGGCGATGTGGTAGTAGTACACCGAGATGATGGCAAGAGGGATGAGGAAGTAAACCAGGAAGATCATCACTGAGTGGATCTTAGGGTGCATCTGATTGGACAGCGGGTAGGGCACACAATTCACAAAGGTGACATTGGTGTTGTCCCTGTGACCCTGAGAGGAAATAAGGAGAGGAAATTAGGAAAGGCGAGAAAACAAGGAAAGGAAAGGAAAGGAAATATTGAACAATTTTTTGAAAAGTTGTTGTAGAAGACAAGACAAAAGGAAGGGAAAGAAGGAGATGAAATCAGTGTGAAAATGAGGGCAGGAAAGAAGGAGATGAAATCAGTGTGAAAATGAGGGCAGGAAAGAAGGAGATGAAATCAGTGTGAAAATGAGGGAAGGAAAGAAGGAGATGAAATCAGTGTGACGATGAGGGAAGGAAAGGAGATGAAATCAGTGTGAAAATGAGGGAAGAAAAGAAGGAAATGAAATCAGTGTGAAAATGAGAGAAGGATAGAAGGAGATGAAATCAGTGTGAAGATGAGGGAAGGAAAGGAGATGAAATCAGTGTGAAAATGAGGGAAGGAAAGAAGGAGATGAAATCAGTGTGACAATGAGGGAAGGAAAGGAGATGAAATCAGTGTGAAAATGAGGAAAGGAAAGAAGGAAATGAAATCAGTGTGAAAATGAGAGAAGGATAGAAGGAGATGAAATCAGTGTGAAGATGAGGGAAGGAAAGGAGATGAAATCAGTGTGAAAATGAGGGAAGGAAAGAAGGAAATGAAATCAGTGTGAAAATGAGGGAAGAAAAGGAGATGAAATCAGTGTGAAAATGAGGAAAGGAAAGAAGGAAATGAAATCAGTGTGAAAATGAGAGGATAGAAGGAGATGAAATCAGTGTGAAGATGAGGAAAGGAAAGAAGGAGATGAAATCAGTGTGAAGATGAGGAAAGGAAAGAAGGAGATGAAATCAGTGTGAAAATGAGGGAAGGAAAGAAGGAGATGAAATCAGTGTGAAGATTAGGAAAGAGGAAGAAAAATCAAATCGATAGCCAGAGAATGAAGCAAGCAGTAAGGAGACACATGAAAACCAAAAAGAAAAGAGGATGTAGAACAGAAGAGTCCAGGAGGAGGAGGAGGAAGAGGAGGAGGAGGAGGAGACGTGGGACAAACGTGAGCGAAGATCATAAAGGAACAGCAGAATAAAAAGCACAAACTCATCATTCATAACTCTGACTGAAAGAATCTTTAGAGGAGTCGGGGAGAAGCCCGCAGAGGCGACGCTGCACACACACAAACTGCTGTAAGTGATGAAGAGCACAGATTCACTGTGAATGTAGAGAAGGTCTGCAGTACATGGCAGAGCGACGGCTGAAGCTTCAGTCACGATCAGCAGCTCTGGTTTGATTGATCCTGCGCTCTTACTGCAGACTGAACACACTGAATGCTGTGATGCTCAGAGTCTCGGCCTCTTACAGGTTTGCTCTGGATTAGTGTTACTGTTAGTGTGTTTGTTTATTGAATTGGATTTCCATCAGCATCGATGCAGCAGGAACACAAAACGAATGCTTTCTATGACAAAGATAATGCAGCATGTTAATGTTCTATGAGGCTTTAAAATGTGCAGAAACAACAATCCTACAAGTTTATGTCACACTGTGTAAGATGGCTGTAACACGTCTTGTGTGTTTCATCAGCGCTCATCATCCCTCTGCTCAGCTTGAAAATGCAGCAGATCGATGAGCAGCCTGTGGCCGCTGAGGTGAAGGGGAGAGTGTGAAGACAAAGAGGGTAAAATGGACTGTAAAGTGGAATGTTTGCCACTTTATTCTGCAGCATTTTACACTTGAATGACACGTTTCTCTTAAGATGCTGTGCACATGAGGGCAGAATTTTCTAGGACTTGCTTTCTTGTCTGCAGGTAAAAGTGTTGTTTGCAGGATTTGATCAACTTCCTCTCTCTTTATTTTACCTGCATGGTGACGACTTGGGAGAAAATAGCCTCAGGAATAGCCAGCAGGACGGACAGCAGCCAGATGGAAACAGCTTTCAGACACGTCCAGAAGACAGCGCTGGACGTCTGGATGTCCATCGGGTTCACTATGGCCTTATACCTGCAGGGGATGGGAGGAAATGTCATTTACAGAATAAACAAAAACTTCACGATAAAACACTTCACGTGCAATCAGGCAACAACCAACAAATCCAGTTACACTTATATAAAATCTTAAGTGCAAGCAAAACTGTTCCTCCACCTGTTCCTCACAGGTGAGTTTCCCTCTCTAAGCTTTTATGCTGTACTCCAAATTTAACCCACAGACTGTGAAAAACAATTCAATAACTTGTAGAATCATCTTTTTTCCCACAGCACTCAGCAGGCTGAGGTCTGGGTCGTTGCAGCTCCTTCATTATTGCTGCTGTGCTTGGATCATCATCTTGCTGAAGACACCAGTTTGGTCCAAGCTTCAGCTGTGGGACAGACGGCCTCACATGTGACTCTAGAATACTTTGGTCTACAGAGGAGTTCATGGTCCACTCAGTGACTGCAAGGAGCCCAGATCCTCCGCCCTCCTCCACCGTGCTGACAGCTGCTCTGAGGTGTTTGTGCTGATGTGCTGAGTTTGGTTTCCTCCAAACGTGCTGCTGTACTGTCTCAGCTGTCCAAAGGTTCCAGAAGTCTTGTTTGGTTTGTTCAGATGCAGCTTTGCAAACCCAAACTGTGCTGCCATGTTCTTTTAGAGAGAGGAGGCTTTCTGCTGCAGTCCTTCCAACTTTGACATGGGGGACTTCAGCTGAAGTGCATAAGTATAACCATACACACATAGTTATAATAATGCAACTATAAATGATCTTAGATGCAGAGGCAAAGCTAGGGATGTTCTCCGGGTGCAGAAGTGGATCAGTGAATTCACCACACACTATGACAGCTGACTGAGCGCACGGTGTCCTCAACACATTTCTATTTGTTTTACAATTTTCAAGTAGGATTGTGCTTTAAGACTCGCTGCACAACCTGACCTGTGACCTCTTCCAAAGAGACACGAGGGGCACCTCCCCAACTCTGACCTGCTCAGTGTCTCCAGTCATGCTGGTTACCACTAACACAGCAGAAGCAATAAACTACTGTGAACTGATTCATTAAAACCGAGCTCACAATGCAATAACGTATCGGTGATGTGAGTGTTTAAGTTTGTCATTAGCAAATTGTATGAATTAGTGTAACGAGATGTATATGAGTAGAATTCAGCTGAGGAAGAACACCAATGGAAGCAGTAAGGATGTGCTTCGTTATTTCAGCCTCTGTGCACTCACAAAGGGAAGAACATAGCAGTCGCCTACAACAGCTGAAACATTCACACTTTAATGTTTGTTTGAAGGAGTTGTTAAAATGACACCTGCAAATTTAAAGGGAATGAATTCAGTGGAAAACTGTGTACTGTGTAGCTGCTAATTTGGGGAAAGATGGAGTTACAGTTAGTGAAATTACTAAGCAGAGTGTGAGACATCTGCAGGCATTTTTATTGGTTTCTGATGTCTGACAGCATTATCCCAATAAAAATCACCCATTCCTGGCTGTTTAATACTGTGCACCTGCTGCAGCTTTCCAGCCTTTCCTCTCTGATCAGCTCCCAGTTTTTGCTGCCCTGTTTCTTGACTTCTTGCCTGCCCCTTCTGATTCCCGCCACTCTCTGATTGAAGCTCATCCACTGGCTTTGCCCCTCGGTCATTTTTACTTGTTTCAACATTGTTTCCATGTCTGTGAGCAATGCATTTGACTCCTCTGCACAAGTCAGCATAATAAACTGCTCCCACGTTAACAGAGGCAGCGTATCTAAACGATGAAATGAAGCCTCATCAGAGTACAAGATGCAAATAATAGAATTTGACCTACTGCTCAGGTCTGCATGTTTACACCCCTCAGATATGTACATATATTTATGTGATCTGCTTCATGTAAACATGATGGATGCCTGTCATCACTCCAGACAAATCTTGTTAATTTGATTTTTTATGCACTTTGTTGCTTGTTTATTTTATTGATTATTTATTTATATTACAGCCTTTCCACATCAGCAAAAACATGCTAGCAGATTTCTTCTTACATCCATTTGAAAATCCTGAGAAACAGGTGGAATAGACCCACTGTGGACATAATGACCGATACTTCCTCTGCACTGTGCTGGGAAAGGCTTCTCTCTCTTTAAGCAAACAATGCGGAAAAAATGGGTCATTGTTGAAGATAAGCAGTGCCCCCCCATTACTCTTCATTAAACTCATACAAACACAGGTGAAACACCTTGCAGCAGTTCTGAAGGGTACACCTCCCATGGTGCATTGCTTCCCTGTCCAAACAATTTAGTCCAACCTGCAGCCGTGAGGAGAAACTCAAACAGTGGAGCTGAAGGACTGAAGGACTCAACAGCCTTCAAACAGCTTTTTATTGTTCAGCAGAACCCACAAAAATTTAAAAACTATTTCTATGAAAACTCAATTTTAAATTATCATCAAGATCCTTCCACTGTGCATATCTACACCAATAAAAGGCTGAAAACCATCATAACATTGACCACTGGGCACACTGATCACAGTTTTTGGACTGGATCCAAACATAAATCATTTAATAACCACATCATTTTCTTTTGACAGCAGTCGTGGCTTCAGACTCTTTGTTACTTAATGAGAAACCACATCAGCCATCAGATGAGAGGAAGCAATAATACTTTATCACACTAATTACAATTATTCTTTATGTGTAATCATGGAGCTGCATTTGAAATTCCTCATTAGACCAAGCAGATCAGTCATTCAGCTGACAGGGACACAGTAACACAGCAACAGATACCAGTGACCCACCACCATCTGTTAATCCACAGGAGCTGGATGAGGATGAGGTTAGTTTTAATAAAGACATTAGCTAGCTTGGTGAGTAAGCTGCATCCATCAGCTGTGCAGGTGCATCACACAGTTACAGATATCTGCAGATTACTGCTGCATAACATTGAAATAAATAACTGTATCACACAGCATGCAGAGGTCCACTTCATTGCTCCAGTTAGCCTAGCAGACAGCTAGCAGCTACAGATGCTGCTGTTAGCTCAAACGCTGCACCTGAGCCAAAAACTGGGCAACCTGCTCACATCTATCAGTTAGGTTTAAAAGCAACAATATAATCTGGTCAGGAAACGGGGCTGTACCTGATTAAAAGCAGCAGAAGAAGAAAACATGTAAGATTTTGGTAGATGCTTCTGTGCTCTGTATAGCATGAAGCAAACTGCACTTTATCATCAATTATGGACACAACCTCATTTTGAATTTGTCTTTATATTAAGGTTTTGATCACAGTGCCACTGGTTTAAACTCATTTAGGTCTCCTGGCTGTTTTGGACTATGGAGCAGGTGTGTTCTATATACTGAGCATGCTGCTGCCCTCTGCACACCTCTGAAACAGTGTAAACCTCAGTGAGCAGGTCAGTGTGGCATCAGGGCCAGCAGTCTCAGGGGAGTTAGGGGAGTGGTGGCCTAGGGGAGAAGAAGAGGGTTCGTCACTGAGAGGATCCTGGTTCAAATCCTCGGGCTGGCATCACTGTGGGTCCCTGAGCAAGCCCACCCCCCCAGGTTACTCCCCGGGCGCCCCTTGGCTGCCCCCTGCTCCATGCTGTGCTGTGTGTACTACATACTCCATGTGTGTGATGGGTTAAATGCAGAGAATGAATCTCACTGCATGTATATGTATGTGACAAATAAAGCTCTTTCTTCTTTCATCAGCTGTGATGTTACAGTATCACTGTGAGGTCATTTGGCAGGTCAGCAGCGTCCACAGCGTGCACAGAAATAAGCTGCTTTGTCTGACGAGAGGCTGCTCTGGGGTCAGCAGGACTGTAATGCTTTTCAGTTTCCTTACTTCATTCCTTACCTCTCTGAAGACAGAATCACCTGTGTGACACACAAAAACATTTGGCTCCTTTCTGCAGTTAAAATGTGTCCAGGAACAAAGCTTCGCTGCTGTCACTGAGGGCGGGATGTCACAGACTCACGGTCACAGGTGGTACTCAGGATTCAAACCTGCTCTCTTCCTGCTGGACTCACAGGAAGGTCTGCACAATGATTCATTCATAGACCTCACACTCATACTTGCCCATAAATCTTACATCATATCACTGTAGCTCACTTTATGTTTTATTAATGTAATCATTTATTTATTATTTATGTGACACATGAGCTCCAGGTTTAAAGCTTTGTCCTGGCTGAAAATGTTGGAGGGAAAAACATGTAAATTGTAAATAGCGGTTGGTGTGATGCAGATGTTTTTATGGTGGTAAAAATGGAAAATTTTGGTGTTGGCAGCAGGTGAGAGTGTGAATGAGAACAGATGTAACCCGGACAGAAACCAGGATTTCAGTGTGAGAAGAAGTGAGAGAGTGATCTTCTCTGTGGGGAGAGCCTGCTCTCAGCGCAGATCAGGAAACTGCTGGACATCAGTTTGTTCATGTGGACACAAATTTCCCTTTCTCTGACAGTCAGCTATGAAATTAATTTATTTTAATTTGGGTGACCAGGCACAGCATTTTATCCCCTACCCACAGACATAGATCTGGGAACGAGACCTTAAATGGTTTCTCCTGCGTCACACCCTGACACACAGCCAGAGACTCGGCACTCATCACTGGGATCATCTCCACAGATGATCCTTCACATGAAATTCACGTCAGTTTGAAACAGAACTTAATGTCGACTCTCGGGGCGAGTTTGCTGTTGGAGGTGAGATCACAGAGTGCGCAGTAATGTTTCTGTGTGTTTCTTGAGCCTTTTATTATTTGGGTAATGCCTTTCAGCTCTGTGATCACCTTCTAGCTTTCATCTTCTGATAGTTATTATTATTCCAGCCTTCCCAGTGTCTCCCTGTATTATGTCTGTGTGAGTTTTCTTGTCTCTTTATTCTCTTGTTACCTGTTCTACCATTTCTTGCATGTCTTGTCTTGATTTTTACTCCTATTTGTCGACTTTCTTGATTGTGTTCAGTTGTGTCTAGGTTCCCTCCTGCTAGTGTATAAATAGTCCTGTCTGCCCTTGTCTTTTGTCAGAGCATCTGTTTATCCAGCTTCATGTGTTTCCTGGTTATTCACTGAAATTCTGATTTCTTCCTTGTGGCGTTTGTATGTTGGACTTTGCATCAGCCTAAAGAAAAAGTTCATTTTTGTGCCTTTCTGCTTGCCTTTTGGAGTCCTGAGTCTGAGTCCTCAACCTGTAATTCATCACATCATCACAGCAGGACAGACACTTTTCTAAAGTCTGGCTTTTATCCAGGCTGTTATCATGGGTCAACTGCAGAAAAGCTGAATGCAGCTAAAAGAGATTCTCAGAGACCTTCTGCCAGAGTTATTCTTTACTCGGCCACAGAGCAGAGTATGAACGTTTCATCTGCGTCTCAGAAGGATCTGTGGATAAATGTGGTAAATGCTCTTTTCTCCAAGCTAACCAAAGATAAATGCAGCCTCGACATACACAATAGCTGCAGGTCAAAATCAACAATAAATGATTTAATTTCTGCTTTTTTCTGCTCTCCCTCACCTTTATCTGTGAACAGATAAAGGTGAGGGAGCTCCACACTGACCCACATCAGGAAGCTGCTGATCAGAAGACCAGTTTTCAACAGTTTTGCCTTTCCAAGCAGCTCCTCTGCAGTGCTGTGGCAGACTGGGTGAGTGGAAGTGGACAAATGCCCCGCAGAGGCAACAGAAGACTTATTTCCTGTTGCTGACCAACTGCTGCAGAACTGGACAAATTCATGATTCTCACTAAATGTAAAGGAGGAAAAAGGACTTTTTATGTGCTCTGGGTCAAACTTCCATCTCCACTGTGAAAGAATCAGAGCCAGCTTTACTGAGGCCACGTTTGTGTTTTCAGGACTCTGCAGCAGTGAAACATCTTCATTCCTGTGTGTGTGCACAATGTATGCCAGCAAATGCACAACCAACAGAGATGAAACAACTGAACCACGATGCTGAGAACAAGGATGCTGCCAAACATCTGAGGTACTAACTCACATACTGAGTGTCAGCATGTGTCTCACACAATGATCCCACTCTTCCTTGGCCCAGTTACACCACAGTCTGAGGCAAACTGGTCGTTTCAGCTGATCTTCTGGTTCTGACTGATGATATGTGCAGTTTCAAGCACGTTCCACTCCATGCAGCTCACAGCACAGCGCTGCACCTACAGTAACCATCAAGTCCACTGGCAGTGCTTGTTCTCAGTTCTTCTACATGAGGAACACTTTTCTGCTATCCAGGTACTGCTCGCTCCATTTGTTTTTAGACAGGTATACAAGCTCTTTAATCTTTGCCTCAGTACACCACCACAGAGGATTTTAAATCAAACAAGACCTGCGCCCTCATTATTCCATGACAAATTAAGCAGGTTAAAAACATCTGGAGTTGATTCCAAGCATTGAACTTGCATTTCGTGGCTTTTCGCTGGAACTTTAAAAATGAGGTCCAACAAGCTGCAAAACGAGTTAGACTCAAGAACAAGAAGAACAGACTGGACTTTACCCGAGAACATCTCAAAGAGCCTGCACAGTTGTTTGGACAGATGAAACCAAGATGAAGCTGTAGCAGAATGGCTCATGATCTGAAGCATACCACATCATCTGGCTAACATGTGGAGGCAGGGTGATGGCGTGGGCACGTATGGCTGCCAGTGGAACCAGCTCACTGGTGTTTATTGATGAGCAGTTATGATTTTTTAAAGCAGGCTCATTAACATGACGTATTATAATAGACCTGCTGTGATTGTATCAGGTTTCACACTGACAAAGTTACCAAAAATAATTTTCACAATAAAAGTTAAAAAAATATCTCTGAAAAGTGATAAATGTACAAGAAAAGACTCATAACTGACACCAACTTAAATTTCAATTCAGACTAAAACATTGAATACTTCTGACATTATGCAGTCATTAAAAAACTGAGATGTTCCTCTTCTGCACAGATGGCGCCACATTTTCTTCAGTCACGTTGTTATAATGCAGAATTCAGCGCTCGGTCCTTCAGGCAGCAGAACAGCTCGAAACCAGAACATTTGCAGCAGCACAGGTGCTGTGAGGGCTCTGCATGAATGGATGGTTTCTCTGCTGTGAGGCTGTGAAACAACCGTACACAACAGAGGTTTGCCTTCAGAGCTTTCTGCTGATGAGCTTTAGCATCCTTTCAAATCCTAACCAACTGCAGCAACCACACGCCTGGCGGTTAGCACCATTGCCTCACAGCAAGAAGGTCCTGCGTTTGAATCCGGTCTGCGACTGTGCTGTGTGGCGTTTGCATGTTCTCCCCATGTCCCCCCCCCCCCCCCCCACAGTCCAAAGACGTGAGTGGAGTGGGGTTCACTGTGATTCTAAACTGGCCGTAGGTATGAATATGAGTGTGAATGGCTGTTTGTCTCTATATGCTATCCCTGTGATTCAGGGTGTACCCTGCCTCTGACATCATGGCAGCTGTAATACCACCCCCCTCACCACCCATAGCCCCAACACCACCCATAGCCCCACCCTCAAACTGGATGAGCAAATGGATGGAAGCATTTTTTTAAGTTACCAACTTCTAAAGGAAACCATGGAGCCCTGATTCCTGGTTTCAGACAGGACTCAAACCTCAGACTCCTGCATGAAAGTTTGACTACATCTACACCGTGGGTTTTTCCACTGTTTCTCCCACTGTGGGATGAGCTGTGTCTGTGTATTTTCCAAACTTTTTTCTCCAGGATGACATCACATTAATAATTGGAGTCATAATGATGATGCTGGAGTTAAGGTAAAAGGGGGTCAGTGCCTAAAATGTCAACTATCACACATAATTCATCTGCCCAGAGCTCATTATTCACAATAAGATTAGAGACATTAGAGACTGGAAAATTATACAAGATTACATGTAAATGACATATAATTCTATGTATTATAGTCATTCAAATTTCTCTTAGGTTATTATGGGTGTTAATCACACTGAGCAACTGTTATCACATAAAAACAATGACTGCTGCTTTCATCTTTGGGAGCCACGTCAGACACATTCATGAAAGTCAGCACAAACGCAGCTTCTCCATCACGTCGCAGTTCCCTCAGAAGCAGCGTTACACTTTATCTCAAAGTCACCAGACGCTGACATTTTAATCACTTTCAAATCTGTGCTGAAGGAGATGCTCCGCTTTGTTTGGCCTTCCCTCAGTTACTGTGAAACAGGAGGTTACAGTGCTGACTCCGTCCTGCTGTGCATCACCACAAACTGCAGAATAATGAGAAAGCAGCTTTTCTTTACTAAGCCCAGAAAACCATTTCTCCAATGTGAACAATCGTTTTTAACTAATTAACGACATCATTGCTGTGTCATGTGCTACGAGTAGATACTGGAGGAAACAAAAGTGCTTGGTTATGAATATGTAACGCCTTCATTGGTCCAATTTCAGGTGCAACAAACTGTGACCACTGTAGTACAACAGGATGAGCACACCTGCTGCTGTCTGCAGCATGATGGATTTAACATGAACTCCCTAAAAAAAGCCCACACAGTTAGGGTGGGCTTGAGGCTCTGAACACCAGGCTTCGATGTTCTCACAGCAGCTTCATTCACTGACCATCGAGGACCATAAATATCACCTGAAGCTCTCTTGTGTCTTTCCAGCAGGTGTCACATGGCTCTCTAACCCATTGACATGGACTTATCAGCTGTACAAGTCCCCACCCACCAAAACATCAGTTACCACAGCAACTACTGCAAGAAGATCCACAAGTTATCTTTTTAAGAAAGGCTTCGTCATGAGGCTGTAACTGCAGCCCCGAATGCCTCTCAGCATGTGAAGGAGGTAATTTCCTCGACTTTGCTGCCCCGCTGATATAACCGCAATATTGGTGAGTCATGAGTCATCCTGTGGACGCAGAGGCTGGCCAGCTGTTTTCTGAATGTGTCCTCTCTCACAACAGTAAATTGTCCTCTTCAGACACATTTGCACTTCTCAGATTGCTTGTTTGGTTTAGTCCAGCAAGTTGCCAGTTGCCTGTTGCCAGTCAAACAGGCTTTGGTTGCAGCTGCTAAATGTGATTTGAGGACCAACGTTAAAGAAAAGGCGCTGTCACTGACACCAACACAAGAGAGTTTTACAGTCAGTGAAGACGTGGACTCGAAAATAAATAAATGATTGTTCTGACTCGGGCAGCCTCAGAGGCATCAGAGAAGGTGGAGAGGCCGTCTGAGAGACAGAATGAAATGCCTTTGAAAACTACATCTATCAAACCAACAGAAACCAACATCAGTATTGATCTGAGCTGACCAGCTGCTGGTTTCTGGTCCAACACAAACTGCATGCCTGGCTTTCAGCAGTTCAAACTAATATCTGACCTTCAAGCCTGTCACTCAGCTCCTGATCACTGCAGCTGTCCACTGGACTTCAAAAAAATGCCCCCCTGTCTGAAAGCCTGCTGCTGTAAACATGACAGGCATTGCCTGTTACAAGCTGCACAGGGCTCCAACATGCTTTGCATACTGCTGTCTATATGTTGTAGCTGTTTATGGTCACCAGGGGGCAGTGTCACAAACCACAGGCCTGTGGGCTCTTTGCTCGAGCTGTTGTTGGTCTGTGGCAGCCAGAGAATTCCAAAGATCTGAATGAATGACGTGTCCTCTGCAGACTCCACCGTGCTGTATTTTTATCTGTTTTCACACCCATTCTTGTTCCACCTGTGCAAACAGACACAAACACCACCTGCAATATCATCACCTGGGTGCACTGAGAGATCAGAGGGTTTTAAGCAGGCGGCAGGTCAAAGGCCATTTCACTCGTGCACCTCTGGGTGCAGCGAGGAGTGAAAGCAGAAAGGAAGGCAGCGTGCTTGAGGAGCAAATTCAGGTTTTGCAGGTTTAATACATTGTTTGGGTTTCTGGGATTTGGGAATTTTTTGAGAAATTGCTGGAGGAAAAAGAAGTCGCCTGAAATTTAGGACAAGGGTAAAGAAAATGAGGAAGGTGAGTGCTGATGATCACTTTAATCACAGCTGAGAGATTCCTGACATGTTTCTTTTCTTCAGGAGTTTCTCTCCAAAGCACTTCCTCCTGAGGCCACCTTTCATGTCACTAAACCACTTCATCAGATGATTTTATAATAACACCAGAAAGCAGAGCAGCACATTTCCTCCTTTTTTATTGCACTTTTCAGAACTCCTGCTGCAGGGCTTCGGTGGCAGACAGCTGAAAGAAAAATCAATGCCACAAACAAGGGCTGAAAGAAATACTTTCTTCCTCTTCAGCTCAGCTTTGATTCCTTTCCCTGCACATTCCTGATCACTCAAACCCATCCTCCAGGCCTGCAGGGGCTGCTCTCTCTGCTATAAGGTGGATATGACATTTGAGAGTGGGGCTCTCAATAAGAAACCCAGACCATCGTCTTCTGTCTCCAGAAAACATAAAAGTGGCAGTGCCTTTCTGTAGTGGCTGTAAGGTGTTTGTCTAATAAAAGATTCTTTGGTGTCTGCAAATTAAAATCTAATCCAGAATTCCTCTTGGAATCAGACTGGAGATCTTTTGCTTGTTAGGTAAATGTGTAAACCACCACACTATTGAACCACTATGAAAAATGCTGAATCCTGCTTGATGTTACACATTAATTAGTCCCATCATGGTTTTGTTAAGGTCGGCTGTGGCAGGCGGGATGTGGACCCAGATGCTGGACTCGGAAGACTGACGTAGACTTAAAGCAGCTTTAATGTTTTCAATTCAGTTCAATTTATTTCAATTCATTTCAATTTTATTTATATAGCGCCAGATCACAACAAACAGTCACCTCAAGACACTTTGTATTGTGGGTAAAGACCCTACAATAATACAGAGAATTTATATGCTGAGCTCTTTCACAAAAACACATCACATCAAGTTTATTTCTAAAGCACATTTAAAAACAGCAGCAGCTGACCAAAGTGCTGTACATTTAAAATAAATAACTTAAAACACAAGATAAAGGAGACAGTTAAAACAGGAAGCATAAAATAATAAAACATAAGTACAAGAAAACAGCATCACTAATGTATCCAGGACTCATTCTGATTTAAAAGCCAAAGAATAAAAATGGGTTTTCAAACGGGTTTTAAAGATGTGAACTGTTGGAGAGGTCCTGATATGAAGGGGCAACTTGTTCCACAGTTTCGGAGCAACAGCTGCAAAGGCCCGATCACCTCTATGTTTTAATCTTGACCTCGGTACTGTTAGGAGCATTTGCTCAGCAGACCTCAGTGATCTAGTGGGAGCATGCAGGGTTATAAGATCAGAGAGGTAGGAAGGTGCTAACCCATGCAACGCCTTAAAAACAAATAGTAAAACCTTAAAATCAATTCTAAAACTGACTGGTAACCAGTGCAGGGATGCTAGTATGGGGGATATATGGTCTCGTTTACGAGTGCCGTTAGTAACCGTGCTGCTGCATTTTGGATCAGTTGTAGTTGAGGAAGTAGCGTCAGACTGACACCTGAATAGAGACGATTACAGTAATCGAGTTGGGACGAAATGAAAGCATAGCATGGATAGCTCTCTCAAAGTCCATGAAACAGAGAAATGGCTTCACCTTTGCAAGTAGACGAAGGTGAAAGAAGCTAGATTTGATAACAGTATTAATGTGTTTGTCAAAACTAAAACTAGTGTCAAGGATCACCCCCAAGTTCCTTGCAAAGGGTTTATTATATATCTTTAAGGGGCCGAGATCACAGAGGTCAGGGGTACCAAACACGAGGACCTCAGTTTTCTGCTCATTCAAATTAAGAAAGTTTAGAGCATCCATGTTTTAACTTCCTCCAGACAATCCAGTAAGACCTTCAAAGGGCTCATTGAATTTTGTTTCAGTGGCAGACAGATCTGTGAGTCATCTGTGTAACAGTGAAAGGGGATGCAATGTTTTTTAAAAACTGAGCCCAAGGGCAGCATATAAATTGATAAGAGGGCTGGGCCAAGAATGGACCCCTGGGGCACCCCACATGAGAGCAGGCTTCAGAGGAAGAAGCATCTCCCAGCCTAACTGTAAAACGTCTGTTTGTTAAATAGGATTTAAATCCATTCAAGTGCGGTCCCTCTGATTCCAACAAAGCGCTCCAGTCGAGATAAAAGGATACCATGATCTACAGCAGGGATCCTCACATCCAGGCCTCAAGAGCCGGTGTCCTGCAGGTTTTAGATGTGCCTCTGCTTCAACACACCTGAGTCAAATATAGAAGTCATTAGCAGGACTCGGGAGAACTTGACTGCATACTGAGGAGGTAATTCAGCCATTTGATTCAGGTGTGTTGGATCAGGGAAACATCTAAAAGCTGCAGGACACCGGCTCTCGAGGCCTGGATGTGAGGATCCTGATCTACAGTATCAAAGGCAGCACTGAGGTCTAAAAGCAGCACATGGAGAAGCTGAACAGAAGTGTGACCCACACAGATATGTGCTCACATTTGTGAATTAAATTTGATTATATGTATAAAATCTTGTATGTTCTTGTATGTTAAGTCTCCCAAGCGCTGTGCTGCAAGTGACTGTGTGTCACTATGGACAGTAGAGGGCAGCAGAATGCCTGCCGCGGGAATGAGCTGCCTTAGCTGTCGTAAGCTTGTCATTCTGGCAAGACTGACCAGGCGAACGGCAGCACGTTTCTTCAGCTCATTATTTCTCCAGTTTTACAGGAGTGTAATCTGTCTTCACGCCCTCTGTAATGGGATCTGTTACAGAAGCAAATAATCCAGAACTTGGGAATCACAGAGAAACACGGAACAAGGAAACACCCAACAAAGAGCAGAAGGAGACTCCGCAACTTATACAAACACAGGATAAGGCTGGGAAACAGGCGGGAACACAGCTAGGAAAAAACTAACATAATGACTCATAAAGGAAGTTAAACTAAACACAGTAGCTGCCAAAATAAAACAGGAAGTGACTCACAACTAAATGGAGAAACATGATTAACTAGACCAAACACAGAGACGAAAACTGAGCCCGACACTGAAAAACGAGGAAGGCTGGAACAGGGGTTCAAGGAGAAACACAAACAGACTGAAACCAAGAACAGAAGTAGATGAGAACTAAAAACCTGAAAATACAAATACAACAAAATAAACCAGGAAATGCTGCAATTAGAAAAAACAAATGCAGAAAATCAAAAGCAAAAAGCTAAAGAAACCTCGACATCCCAGAAACTCAAAACCACGGATTAAAGTACTGAGAGCTGAAGTTACAGGACAATCTGGCAATCTAATTATATGCCATCGACACAGCTGGGACCATTTAAGAGAGAGAGACTGCAAAGGCTTGCTGGGAATTCCCATGAGGAATGGCAGCCAGCTAGCTTTCCACTTTCCTAGTTTTTCCATTGTGAAACCTTTTTTCCATTCCCATTAGGAAATCTCAGAGGACAGAGGGTAACTATCCTATAACCTGTTTTTCCTGTTTTATGGAATATGTTCATGTGCCTGCACCACAACAAAACACGACCACGAACACGTGACCAAAAAATGAAGAGGTTGACTTCGCAGGTGAAGACCTCTGAACTTTGATGCAACATTACATCATTGGCATCAAGTCTTTCTAACTTTCTGACTCATGATAAATTTCTCCAAAATTCACCTCAGCAGTTAACATTTCTGCTTTATGGAAGCACATCAGAGGTCAAAGAAGCTCCAGTAAGAAATAACTAGATGTTCAGTTGAACTGCATATGGTACATGGAGCTATGTGGATGATTAATGTGACATTTCTATTACAGCTATCATCCAAGCCGATAGAAAGGTTGCCCGATGATCAGGACCTAAAGTCACCAGAGGTTCCTGCCTCTCAGTGTTGGGAACAGACAGGCTGAAGGAGGAAAATGTGCAGAAAGAAAAGCCGGCTAAACAGCCGAGCTTAAGTCCTGCACAGAAGCCCCGACACTTATGTTTTTAAATGTGTTCTCATGTACTGTGAGGTGGCAGGCTTTACCGCCAAATCCCCCCGTAGGTTTGAGAACATATCCAACTGAATAGGATACTTTTGTGCATCATCTTGACAGGAAACAATTGAGGCTCCAGTAGCCACTCCAATCACCATGCTAATTATGCAATAAGCTTGTTATCCTCTTCAAGGACCTTCAAGTGAGTTAAGAGCCATTGTGGGCTCGTTAGTGGACTTTAGTTTCGTTAGGGGCTCATCATCCATTAGGGTCAGACACACAGCTGGATGGCTGCTCGCAGCTGTGTGATCAGGAAATGAGTTTCAGGTTAACAGGCTGATATCATGGCGTCATAGATGCGGGTCAATAAACTGGAACAGGAGAACCTGCGAGGCTTCTGATTACAGCAGCTTCCTTTCATGTCAAACAAGAACATTTTCAATATCTAGTCATTTATTCTGGATCACCTCTACTTGTTTCAGCAATTTTAAAAAATTACACTGCAAACAGTCATCATGGATAAAATGCTGACATTGTTTCCAGTTGTCAGTGTTGGTTTTATCACCACCTTCCCCCAAACCATTTTTGTACCCACACCTTTCATAAAATTATTAACCATGGTACTGTCACACCAGAAATACTCATGCTGTATGATAGCCATTTATAGGACCTAAAATATTCATACATTTCATATCAAACCTGCTTCCATCTGTCTCTGTAAGTGCATTAATGTACCTGACAGAGCTCATTATTGGACCTTAAAGTAAATATGTGTCATTTTAAGGGCCAAAAGGTACATAAACTGTATGTTCCAATCAGTACATATTATTTACACCATTTCTTTTAGACATAAAGTTTAATAACCAGAGTCTGTGTTTAGCCAAATACAAGAAGAAAATTGGTAAATTATCTATTTTACAATTTTTAGTTTTTATTATTAGTGTATTTAGAGTAAAGAAGTGCCGTCACCTCACAGAGAGATGGTTCTGGGCTTGAACCTTTCTGGGAAGTTAGCTTTAGGTGCACATTGTCCTGGTCCTGGACCGTTTGCCCGGTTCTGTCTGTGAGGTCCCGATTTTCCTTGTATCACTGCTGTGTTTTTCAGTTTGCTTACAGTTATATTTTCTGAACTCTGTTTTTAGTTATAGTTATCATAATTCATTCCTGTTTCCCTTTGCTCTTGTCTTCCCCACGTCTCTGTGTTCCAGTGTCTGTTTTGTCCCTGTGTGTCTTTGTTCCTTGTCACGTGTTCTTTAGTTTTACTTCTTGTGTCCATGTTTTGTTTCCGGGTCTACCCCAGGCTTGCCTGTCTCTGTGTTGTATCATCAGCCCTTGTGTGTGTGATGTCAGCTCTGTCTGTGTTTATCAGCTTGTCCTGCTGTCAAGTTTGGATGTGTGAGTCTGTGTCCCAGTTTTGGTCTTTTCCTGTTTTATTTTGACAGTTTTCTGCTCCTTGTGTGTTGTGTAAAGTTTTGCTTCCCCTGTCTCGTTAGTGTCGTTCAGTCCACCTGCCTTCCCAGCTCTTTCCTCTTGTCTCGTTACCGTGTGTGTATGTATTGTCTTTTGTTGTGTGCTCTTTACAGTGTTTTCTCTTTTGTTTATAAGGCCTTTGTATTTTTGGACCTGGCTCTCACCTTGACCTTGGGATTTTGTATTTTTGTACATTCAAGCATTAAAGCTACGTTTCAAGTTAAGTTATTTCTCCAGGCGTCCTGCAATTGGGTCCCATCGTGACTGCCACACAGCCTACGTGGTTACGAGGTTAAAGACTGATAAAAGCCACAGGGGTACAAATAAAGTAAGTACTCCCTCTAAAGAGTACAATGGGAGTACAATAGACAGTACCAACCAAGTGTACTATAAAGGTACAGGCGTTGTAGTTTCTGCATCTGTGAGTGTGCTAGGATCTGCTTGGGTCCGAGTGACAAATTTTATCATCAAACAAGGAGCGCGAGGTCCTGAATGGACGTCCACATGCATGCAGCTTTTTTGTAACTGCACAGACTTGTCCATGAAGACTTTACATTACACTGCGCTAAGTCTGCCCTTCAAAGAACTACAAGAGGAGTGACTAATTCTGTGTGGTGTCTCCAGCTGTCTGTGTCCTCAGTAATCACCACTTAAGGCCTCAATCACACAGGCCTAGAGACCAGTTGGAGAACCCCTGGCAACTTCTGTTTGTTAGGGAAAACTGTTTGTTCCCCAACCCATTAATGAGTGGTTGCCGCAGGCTGCTGGCAGTTACCAAGTGTAATTGGTCATAAAGAGGGCTAGGGCTGCAACGATTGGACGTAATCGATCACATCGACTACAAAAATTTGTCAACGGGGAATTTCAGTGTTGAAGCATCGTATTTTAAAACCCATCCATTTAGTGTGTTCCGCTTATCATGTGATTTTGTAGCTGCAATACACTACAGGAAGATATGGAGACCAATAACAACAACACCAACGAAGAAGAACGTAATGTGAACAGCATAACGGTGGTGGAGCAGAGAGGAGGGTGGAGAAAATGAAAGAAAATGGAGACAGACTGTCAAAGGTGTGAAACCAAAATAAAGCTGAATGCAGAGCAGAGCTTTCCTTCCAGCAGCATCGCTGCAGCGCTGAGTTTAAAACCCTGGAGCTGTGACGTCAGCTCTGCATGTACGTCAGTGCGTCGCTGATACCTGTTCATGTTTGTACAGGTATGTTTCTGAGCTCTCATGGATGATGTTAGCTAAGCGCCATCATTTCAGTGATGTGAGCTAACGAGTGAAGGACAACAGGAGCAGCTACACTGGCTCCTATTTTTTCCTTGCATTAATATCATTCTGAATAATAAACCTCTGTCTGAACTGAATCATCTCTAAACTTTTGCTTTGGACTTATTTTAAACTTTTTGGGTTTTTGATTTAATTTGAAGCCTTATTTGAACTTTTGGACTGAGGCCATTTTTGTTCATTTGCACATTATATTTTCATTTAAAAATAAAAACTGCATTCACTTTAATGTGCATTGTTTATTTGATATTTATTGTGATGTCACAATAATGTTAAAAATACATTTGATTAGTTTCCAACTTGTATTTTTATGGGTCATTATTTTAATTGTGAGAAGAGACAACAAGGTGATGTTAACAGGTGGGCAGGCTTAAACAGGTGAGGTAAGACTGAAATAATCGTCGACTAATTGACAGATTATTCAACTACCAAAGTAATTTTTAGTTGCAGCTCTAAAGAGGGCATTGGACCCAAAACCTCCTTGTGGTCACTTTGGTCACCTAAAGATAGTCATGGTCACCCATAGGTTGCCAAATTGTCTGCAAGCAATTGCAATTTACTCACTAAGCTGTAGTGAAACTTGAAAAAGAGCAAAGCAAAGGTGAAATACAGAAGGTGCAATTTTAACTTTGACGTCAATATTCTCTATTTCCAGTTTCCATCACACTTTTCAGTTTCACTACTGCTTGGTGTGTAGTTCATAAGTTTGCAGACAAGATGGTGTCTTCTATGCAAACTGCTGGCGACTGTAGCAGCCTGCTAGAGTCCACAGTAATCACAGGGAAGCTTTCACTGCAGAACTACAGACCTCTTTGTGACCAGGTTCATGCAAACCAGAAACCACTTATAACCGGCCAGGGAATGCACATCTGGTGGTTACCAGATGGTCGCCAAAGTCTCGAGGCCTGTGTGACTGAGCCCTAAGATACTCAATTTGTTGAGTGCGCAACAAGATCCCCACCCTGCTTGACAAGCTTTTGGACGTTTGCCTTCCTGCAAGCCTTTGTAACCTACAGATATCTGCTATAGCCTTGTTTGTGCAGACAGATCTTCATGTACTTTTGGAAAAGGATGAGCACAGGATAAGAAACTACATCAGTTACCAAAGTATACACAAAAAACATTCTTCTTGATTATTATTATTAATGATAAGACATCAAACTCGACACTCAGAGAGTGAGGATGAGCGTCCTTCAACAGCCAGATGCTGTACAAATGTAGATCTGCTGGTGTTTCCCTTCTCCCTCTCTGAGTTTGCATGCAAAGGTCAAGCCCTGGGTTTAAAGTGGATTCCAGCTGCATTAACATTGTGCAGGTTTGATCTGGTCCCATGCATTTCACATAAAGAACTGACCTTTAGCTTGATTGTATCAGACAAACACACACAGACATGCATGTACTCTGTTCCACAAGTCACTTCCTTGAGCTCCGTGACCTTCAGTCAGAGCACAAGCATCTCTTCACGTGACAGTGGGATCAGACTAAATACATAACACTAAAAAAGGGAACGGAAACTGCAAGTCTGAGCTGACATGTAATGAGGTGTACAGTAATATTTTGTTTTAACTCACCATCCAGCACAGTATTGGCCACCAAGAAATAACAGTCCTGCTTCAGTCCTACAAAGGTCATGCGACCAGGTTGGAGGGTGGTGGTTGCATACGTCACAGGCTGAACCAGAAGACTCTGGCTCACATACTGCAATCTGTTTCTTTTTTTACCCTCACGCTTTACTTTTGATTTCATTCTCTGGTGTCATAAAATGCTGTGAAGCAGGCCGGTTGTGGACCCAGAATGCAGGACTCGAGAGACGTGAACTGAAAAAGGCAGCTTTAATGCTGAGGGCTTTTCCAAAAACAGAATTCACAGAGCTGGAAGCAAGAATACAAACTAGCAACATGAGAACAAAACCCGGGCAGGACACAGCACTGGGGAATGAGGGGCAACGTGATGAAGAACAAAGGCTCGGATAATATATACATGTGAGGTCACGAGAGGAAACAGGTGGGGGCATAGCTGGGGCTCGTCACTGAAGACGAGATGAGGGAAGTAAAACTAAATACCAAAAACGAGGCACAGAGGCTTTCAAAATCAGACAGGAAATCACTAATACTGAGGCCACAACTAAGACATACGAACAGAGAAGAGGAGGACAGAACGGGAAAACAACAGGGAATAACAACCTATCCACTGGAGCAGGCAGGGAACTAAGGGCACAAAGACAGGAAGAGAGACATGACTGACTGAGGACGCAGGATTAAACTACACAGGGAAGCAGACAGAAAACAGACGACACAGACACAGACTGCACAGGAAAGGGAACTAACATCATCTAACGGGAAACACGTGAGGTACAGAATCCAGCAACTTACAACCAAGAACAGAACCAGGTAACTAAGAGGGCCTGACAATATAAATGCTAAACACAAAGGACTAAACACTGATGCATTATGACTAACTATACACAAAATACATAAGAAACCAAATGTGACCCACACAAATATGTTACACAAACACAGAGACAAAGACTAAACCAGACACAGAAACATAAGGGAGGCAGGAACTCAGGGAATAAAATATCAAACCCCAAACCCAGGAATAAATATAAGGAAACAAACCAGGAACTACTTTAATAAGACACAAAACTCAGAACTCTGGGTCCTAGACCCAAAGACCATGACAACAGGTTATGTTTAAGAGCAAAAATACTACCTGGTTAGGTTCAGGAAAACATGGTGATTTGAACAGAAGGCTCCACACTGAAGAGTCAGACCCATCTCACTATGTTTATGCACACGTGTGATCACTGATGGTGACAGAGAGTAAAGATCTTTGCACTGACTGACCAACACACAGAGCGCTGACACTGCCTATATGTAAAAATAAAAGTAGTGTGCAGAATATTAGGATGCTGGTGTAAAAATAAGCAGTTGCCCTGAGATCCCACTGAATAATTAAAGCAGAATAAGTTGTAAGAAATAGTACATTTGAGCAAAATGCTGACCTTTCAACATTCATCTGTTCAAGTGGCGATTTATGATCTCACTGTGGGTGAACGGGCACTCATAATGCAAACAGACGCCGTCTGTTTTTCACTCCTGTTCATTTTCATTGTCTCTCTGACTCTTTTCTCAGTGGTGTCTTCAGCTCACATGTGAAATGTCGGCTGGTTTAAAAAAATCCTCAGAAACTTTCGTCTGAAGGTCATCACTGATGTTCTTCACATGCAGCAGCACTTCATTGCGGCTCTTAGCAGCAGATGGGCTCACTTTAAGAGCCACCCTTCCACACAAACGCTCCTCGGCAGCTTTTTCCACTGGACACATTCTCAATTCATATATTTCTCCCACTTTCTATTAATGTTCAACCACCAAACACATGATTGATTCATAACCTGCTTGACTTACTGCAAAGCCAAACAAAGGGTTCATTATTCGAGGAGGCGTGACACATCATCACAGCACGTTATGACTTAATTCAAACCTGTTGCCCTGCTTCATTTACAGCATTCATGGACGGGTCAGTCTGAGAGAAACGGCTGCAGATGCAGATGAACATGTTAAAAAAGGTTAGGGGGGTCTCTGAACACTGTGCACGTGTGTGCACATTTGGTCATCTGCTACCTTCAGTTGTGACCAAAGGTTTTAAATATTCCTTTGCACAAAGTTTGCTGCTTCAAATGTCTCTATAATATACATATACATACTTGATGTTTCTCCTGGAGAGAAGTGGCTTCTTTGTTGACCTTCTTGACATGAGGCCATCCTCCAAACATCTTTGTCTCACTGCACATACAGATGCACTCACACCAACTGCCACCACTCCTCAGGAGGCTCTGCACTGCTGGTGCCCCAAGCCTGCAGCTCAGTCACCTGTAGGTCATGGCCCTGGTGCTTGCTGGACTTTCTCTGGTACCCTGAAGCCTTCTTCACAACAATTGAACCTCTCCCCTTGATGATCAGGACTGGCAACCCTACAATTTATGCCACCCCTACAGTACTGTGCAAAAGTCTTAAGCCACCACTCGTGAATATATTTGGCTTCCAAGGAGCCAGACTGTTTGTAATTTTATGGTCGTGAGCAATCGTTCTCCAAGCTTTCCGAAGATCTTTCAAAGTATTTCCTTTGGACATTGGCTGCTTTTTCACTCAGCTATTAGTTGAAAACTGAAAACCTGACATATCTCAGCATGGTGTGCAGTGTGTCCTTAAAAAATCTGAAACTGGGTAAGAGGAGGGCAAAAGAACAAGTGTCAGGCCTACAAACTCTACAGCAGATGACCAGCATCTGAAAGTCACATCCTTCAGAAACAGGAACAAATCCAGCAAAGACCTGAAACAGGACCAGAGAGCTGCACCTGGACCTTCAGCTGATCCATCTGCTGTTCACTGAAGCCTCATCAGAGATGGGATCAGTGGAAGGATGGCTGTCAGGAAGCTGTTCTTAAGGAAGGGAAACACGGAGGAAAGGCTGAGGTCTGTCACATTACGCAAGAACTGGAGCAAACATTAGTGACAGCAGGTCTGATAGATCCATATTTTTGGTTCAAATCATCATCAATAAGTAAAGAAGATGCCAGGAGAGGTCCAACAGTGAGCGTCTACAATCATCTGTAAAACATGGTGGAGGCGCTGTTGTGGCTGCAGTTCAGCCAGTGCTGTTGGAGATCTTACTGATGGAATTATGAACAAAGTACCATCAGATTTGGATCCACTATCCACAAATCAGCTAAAAAGGATCTGATTGGTTGTATTTCCATGTTTCAATAAACCTGTTTCCCATTTTCCTGGCAAAATATAAAGAAATGATGGTGGCCCAAGACTTTTGCACAGTACTGTACCTCCTAACATCAACTCGATAGTTCTGAGCAGTGTGATGAGCTGCAGGTGGAGTCTGATTAAAAAGTGGATTTTTGTGGATAAATTAAACATCCAAGTATGAATTTATCCACTAAGAGCACAGAAGCTTTTCCCTCCTGATCAGCAGAATGATAACTGCTGCAAGCTTCATTCCTGTGTGTTTATTTTTTTAATTTCCAAACTGTTGTTCCATATGAAAGACCTATTATAAATCTGCAACCAAGCCCTGCCACATATCAGACAGCTGGAAATGTGGGTTTAATAGATTTTAGACGAGTTTACATGTCAGGCTCTACAAAGCCAAATCCTGCTTGCTGTATTGATCTAACAACATTTTCAGCTTATTTTCACGTATCTGAAAATCCGAGTTTCTCCCATGCCCACCCGTGGCCCGACACATACACTTTATTGGACGTTACGCTGCTTTATGTGGTTTATAAATGTCGCAAGCAAATTGAATTTCACTTCAGAAGCCCATTAGTCCCTGTGGCGCCCAGAGGGAGATGTGGCTGTCAGCTCCAGTTTACGTCCCGAAACACTTCCAGGTTCTGGCATTTTCTTGTTTTCTCTCCACTGTTTGTTTCCAGACGGAGCTGACCTTGGACTTAAAGCACAGAGGACTCCCTGCTTTATCTTACCACGGCGAGTGGTAGTGAGTCAGAGGGCAGAATATTTCACAGAGAATTAGACTATTAAGAGCTAATTAAAGGCGTGTTTCATGCGTCATCAGAGTCTCATTGGTTAGGAAGCATTAGCTGGTTTCTCTCCGCTCTTCAGACACAGAGTGATCGCTGGTCAGGAGTAATGAGATGACGAGCAGATAGGAAATAACACACACACACACACACACACACACACACACACACACACAGAAACCTCTGTGCATCCTGAGTGTTTGTGGGGTGCCAGCTGCTGAGTTGCTGCTGTGTGCAGAGCCTGAGTCGGCTCGCAGGTCGCACCGCTGAGAGCATAAATTAAAAAGCGGTTCTGCTCTGAAGCACAGGGACACCAGCGTCTTAGCTCCATCTGACGGAGGACGGACATGACAGGATTTACAGCCAGAGGAGGGTAGTGTAGTGATCGTGTAGTATTTACTGATGAAAACTGAAATGGTTTTGAGAACTTAACAGTACAGTGCCTTGCGAAAGTATTCGGCCCCTTGAACTTTTCAACCTTTTGCCACATTTCAGGCTTCAAACATAAAGATATAAAATTTAAATTTTTTGTGAAGAATCAACAACAAGTGGGACACAATCGTGAAGTGGAATGAAATTTATTGGATGTGTCAAACTTTTTTAACAAATAAAAAACTGAAAAGTGGGGCGTGCAATATTATTTGGCCCCCTTGCGTTAATCCTTTGTAGCGCCACCTTTTGCTGCAATTACAGCTGCAAGTCACTTGGGGTATATCTCTATCAGTTTTGCACATGGAGAGACTGAACTTCTTGCCCATTCTTCCTTACAAAACAGCTCGAGCTCAGTGAGGTTGGATGGAGAGCGTTTGTGAACAGCGGTCTTCAGCTCTTTCCGCAGATTCTCGATTGGATTCGGGTCTGGACTTTGACTTGGCCGTTCCAACACCTGGATACATTTATATGTGAACCATTCCATTGTAGATTTGGCGTTATGTTTTGGATCGTTGTCTTGTTGGAAGATAAATCTCCGTCCCAGTCTCAGGTCTCTTGCAGAATGGTCCTGTATTTGGCCCCATCCATCTTCCCATCAATTTTGACCATCTTCCCTGTCCCTGCTGATGAAAAGCAGGCCCAAACCATGATGCTGCCACCACCATGTTTGACAGTGGGGATGGTGTGTTCAGGGTGATGAGCTGTGTTGCTTTTACGCCAAACATATCGTTTTGCATTGTGGCCAAACAGTTTGATTTTGGTTAGATCTGACCAGAGCACCTTCTTACACATGTTTGGTGTGTCTCCCTTGTGGCTTGTGGCAAACTTTAAACGAGACTTTTTATGGATATCTTTGAGAAATGGCTTTCTTCTTGCCACTCTTCCATAAAGGCCAGATTTGTGCAGTGTACGACTGATTGTTGTCCTATGGACAGACTCTCCCACCTCAGCTGTAGATCTCTGCAGTTCATCCAGAGTGATCATGGGCCTCCTGGCTGCATCTCTGATCGGTCTTCTCCTTGTTTGAGATGAAAGTTTAGAGGGACGGCCGGGTCTTGGTAGATTTGCAGTGGTCTGATACTCCTTCCATTTCAATATGATTGCTTGCACAGTGCTCCTTGAGATGTTTAAAGCTTGGGAAATCTTTTTGTATCCAAATCCAGCTTTGAACTTCTCCACAACAGTATCTCGGACCTGCCTGGTGTGTTCCTTGAGCTTCGTGATGCTCTCTGTGCTTTGAACAGAACCCTGAGACTATCACAGAGCAGGTGCATTTATATGGAGACTTGATTACACACAGGTGGATTCTATTTATCATCATCAGTCATTTGGGACAACATTGGATCATTCAGAGATCCTCACTGAACTTCTGGAGTGAGTTTTCTGCACTGAAAGTAAAGGGGCCCAATAATATTGCACGCCCCACTTTTCAGTTTTTTATTTGTTAAAAAAGTTTGACATCCAATAAATTTCATTCCACTTCACGATTGTGTCTCACTTGTTGTTGATTCTTCACAAAAAATTAAAATTTTATATCTTTATGTTTGAAGCCCGAAATGTGGCAAAAGGTTGAAAAGTTCAAGGGGGCCGAATACTTTCGCAAGGCACTGTACCTCAGCAGGGGAGCGTTCTTCACTCGTCACACAGGAGAACCACCGACAGCCGACTGTTCTTAGCACTGCTAACAACAGTTTTCAAGCTAACGCGACAGCAGATTTTGACTCAAGATTTAAAAATCACAAACCAGTTTATTTTACAGAATCATAGTAAACTGCAACACACCTCTGGTTTTTCAGTCTAGTTTTGGAGAGCCTGTTCTCACTCAGCCCAGTTCATTCTGGTGGCATCAGCTCATGGCACCATACGAGATGTTCCCTGATGTTGATGCTGATGGTCACTCCCAGCCCTGTCAGCTGGAAATAAGCTAAAAGCTATGCTAAGCTAGCAAATTCCTAAGAACCCACTAAGTGAATAATGTGGATATAATTTGCAAGTGACTCAGCAAAGAGAGTGCTTTGGATAAAGTATGTGAAGATTTTATTTTTAAATATGCCGTTATCTAGATAATTCGAGCTACACAATAACACGACTGTGCTCTACAACAGGAACAGGAAGTGATACAATACCACAGTGAGAGTCAACACCAAGCTGTGTGCTCTTAAAAATAAATTTGAGTGAAAAGGATATTTTGTGTCTTGTTCAGGAGGAGCTTGGTTCCCCTGTTGCTGGTTGTTCTTTATCAGGTTTGGGTACTAGTTTGAGATTTGAACAGGCCAAGCTGGCTGTGGAGAAATATAGGCTTGATTTGATTAGACGTGGACAGCTGACATCTGAGCTCCAGGCTTACTCTTCTTCGTCCAAAAGTACTCCGCTGTAAAAGGAACTGTTTTAAAGGCTTGAGTTTGTTCCTGAGGCGTACAGGCAATGGTTTTGGGCTTGGAAAAAGGGTGAAAAGCAAACACATCCTGAGTTTGCGCAGGGTTTATCGGTGTTCAGCCCTGCAGGTAGATAGTTTTGAAAAGCTGTGTGACTTCTGGAGCAGTTTAGAAATTTCATCCCTGAGGCCGTCATCACAGCAAATTACTATTGGATTAGATTTGCAGCAGTAACCAAGAGTGCTGTCTCGGCCTCTTCCTCCTGCTGACACACATTTCACACAGCACCACACAAACCTTAGAACTACCCATACCTCTGCAGCTTGAGTAATCACACTTAGCTGCTCCTGATGGTCCTGATGCTGATCTGCAGTCACAGACATCACGGCTCCATCTGCAGGAGTGATGAAGGAGCCGTGATGTTGATCTACTTCTGATCCTTCCGAACATCTCTGTCGTGGGTTGGGGTGGGCTGTGTAGTTTGTCTGTCTTCCAGGTGATCTGTTGGGGCAGACAGCTGTTTTCTGTTGTCATAGCGCTGCCTGGGCGCACACCTGTTCCTGGTGGTCATCAAGGTCGGGAGTATTTAGGAGGAGCTGAGACGCTGACTCGCCGCCAGATTTTTCATCCTCCCTGTGGTAAACCAGGCTGCTTTGCGTTTTGGAATACACCCTCGCTTACCCGTTATTTACTGTGTCGTTTCCTGTTGCTTCATCATCTCCACTCGTGCAGCATCACCTTCCCTCGTAGTGGCGAAATAAGCCTCCACCACGCCGGAGCCTGTCTTCTGGGCCACCTGCTCTCCCACTTCCGCCCGCCTGCCCCACGGACATCCTCAGCCCTGATTCACTCTGCCAGTCACGTCCCCGACCAGTCACTAAACCTGAGTCCCTCTGAGTAAGCTTTCTACCCCCCCCCGACCATCACCTTTTCAGTTAGTTAATTCCTCCCTGACCCTGTTTGCTTTCTCTTTTCAGATTCTTGCCAGACTATTCACAACCCCCGTCTGCCTTGTTATATCTGTTTTTGTAATAAACCTTGTTTCCGGTGAACTGTTGCCTCTCCGTCCTGGTCCATTTCCACCGGCCGACATGACAATCTCTGGACCAAGCCTGGCAGGACAGAGTGCTTATCTTACACAAAATCCCTTTATATTACTGTGACTGTTCTGCTTCTGTATCGTGTAGTTAACCAATTTAAATTTCATGCAGCACAAAGCACTTAACCTGTGCTGGTGCTTTGCTGGGACACTGATTAAAGTTTAAAGAGCACTCTGGGTTTTATATGAATGGCAAACATGAGAAACGTTTAATTTGGGGAAAATGCATGTGCATTATACCAGGTGGAAGAATACACGACGGAACAAAACCACATTCTGGCTCTTTTCGATTACCTCGGTCTCATTATTCTGTATCTCTGCTTTCTCTCACACATGCTCTTTCTAATCTTGTCTTTCCACCAGATTCAACTTTTCAATCAGAATTTTCTGATTTCTTTCTTGCCAGCTGCTCCTCTTCCTCATCTCTCCTCCTCCTTATGAATAACACTGCGCAGGTACATCTTATACATCTGTGGACAGACCTGAATAGTAGACTGGTGTCAGAGTTGGACAGAAGATGTTAAACATGCAGCAATCATACATATTTAATGTTATGAATGAGCTGCTGTAAGGGCCCAGACCTCTTTCTGTGTGTGTGGCTCCTCATTGTTGTAAGCTTAAGCCAAGAACTGCACCCAGCTGATAGAGGACTTTATTATTTGGTGGTTTAAAAATTTGACATATCTGCTGATATTTTTTCTTTGTTGCTTTCAAACACAAAACATGAACAGATTTCCATCACATTTATTATGTGTACTTATTTATGAGTCCTTACTAAGATAATACGACAATGGAATTTAAAAATAACTTTGTTTTATTGTTGCGACTCAATTTGGATCAGCTGCTTGTTGTTTTTGTGGCGTTCCAAACACGTGTTGCAGTGTGCTGCAGAGCGCCCTGCGGTGGACAAATTAGGCAACCTTGACACTCATGGCTTAAAGATATTTCTCTCGTCTGTGCTTTACGTTTTACATTTTCATTTATTGCTCATTATAAATGCAGATTCCACTAATAGTTCATATCGACCAATATCATCCCTGTCAACATACCGGTCATGCCATGGTCCTGGGCTGTTGGCCCAGTGTTCTTGTGTTTTCAAATTCTTTTGTTGTAAAGATGTGTTTCTGAGTTTGCTTAAGGTTTTGATTCTTTGTTTTAGTTTCTGAATCATGTTCTTAGTTCTAGTTATCTGTACTGAGTTCCTGTTTCCTTTGGTTCCTTTCTCCCTCGTCTCTTGTGTTCTGTATTTAGCTTTACTCCCAGTGTTTCTATTTCCTCCTCCTGTTTTATTTTTCTGGTTCCCTGATCTGTCTCCATTGTGTTTAGTTTTGCTTCCTGTGTTGTTCCAGCTGTTTCCACTCCCTCTGTGTATTTGTTGTCTGCGTTTCCCCTTGTTCTTCGTCGGGTCCATTTGTGTCCGTCAGTGTCTCCGTGTGTCTCAGTGTCGCACAGTGTCTTCAGCAAATAAAGCTGTTATTTAAGTTCCACGTCGCAGGCAGGTAGAGGACTGCAATGCAGGACAGAGGAGTCCTCTACCTGCTTGCCACAGTGTTATATGGCAGGTCGTGCTCTTCCAAAAATGTCCATACTTTCCTTTCAGACATTCCTACTATAATAAAGAGCATGAAGTTTGAGTGCTGCCAGGCTCTGCTGTAATTCCAGAGAAAGGATGAAGGTGTAAGGAAAGAAGAGTGAAAGGAGCTCAGGATGTAACAGCAGCACCAAAAACATCCAGAAAATGAAGAAGCTACAAATAAATGAAAATTTCAAGAAGAGTGAATGAAAAGGAACTGATTCAGAGGCAGCCCAGTGCTCCTCCCATAATGATCTTATAATAATATTCAAGGACTGAAGAAACACAAAATAACCATGACACATAACACAAACACAGTTTAGTGGCCCCTGGTCTCCAGGTTCCTCCATTACATAACTCATGAATTTGTCAGGCCAGCAGTGGAGACTTCCGCACTGCTTCTTAACCTGGACCAGTACAATGCCAGGTCTCCGTCAGTCTGTCTGCATTATTCAGCATTGCAGCAGAACTGCATGAACTATATTTCAATATGTGCATTGTCTGATTTGAAACTGCTGACCATGGTGCTTTGCACTCTGAGATGGTGGTGTGGGCCGCGCTGGAAAAGGTTTTCACTCTACAAAGATGGTGAAACTAATTAAAAGGTGAAGAGCGACTCTCCTGCGCTGTAATCCTGCAGAGCCTTTTCTCGTCCTCTTCAGCGTTTCCTTCATATCTGCTATCATTCAGACACGAATGGACATTATCTAATACTAATCAGTGCTACAAATCAGCTTAAGCAGCTATATTTATGCTGCATTGTGCACACAAGGCTCAGAGCCTTTTTGTGTGCGGCTCCAGATAAACCACACATTCACACAGTGTCATTTTACAGCAGTTTAATCTAATAACGTCTCCTCCCACAGAACATCCATTGCTGAACATCTCAGCCTAATTAGATGTATCACTAATATTTTCCCACAGGGAGAACATAGAAAATGTAACTGTTATTCATTCAGCTGCTCCACAGCAATCAGGTCAGAGTTAGTCTGAACAGAGCGAAGACCTGCAGAGTCAGAGCACAGAGTCCTGCAGAAACCGGTGGATATTTCAGAGCTGCACCCAAGAGGAGGAGGCGGGATGCTGTCAAAGGTTCTAACAGGAGTCTGAGGAGACCTTAAAGCTGGCGAAGCCAAAGTTAATTATAATCAAAGTAAAAGGACTTTAATGCAGACCAGCTTCTTATATGAAGGAAGCAGCAGCCACACACAGCATCCCACAAACCAATCAATCAGCTGCATGTGGCAGATTATTTATAGTGAAGCACATTTAAGCAGGTCATTTGTTTTTATGCCAATCTTCAATTATGAAAGCAGTGAGTATAAAATTACAACCAACCAACTGGCCAAAGTATGACACATAAAATATGGAAACCCAAGAGAACAAAGAGCAGTGATGCTGTATCATAACAGGGTCATTTCAGTTCACTCTGCACCTGATGTTAAAGCAGGAATGCAGCACCGTGACCAGAGTATATACTCTGAAAACGCTCCTCAGTATCAGCTGTTACTGATGCGCTCACAGTGCCGCTGGTTTGAATCCCTTCATGTTCGTTACTCTAGTTTTGACAGCAGGAAAGTTCAGCTGTGCGCTGACATATGACAACATTATTATTACTATAAAATGTCCCTGACTGATATCAGTGACTGAAAAAACAGCAGCTGTCTCTCACGTTTCATGTGAATGTAATAAGTGCGCCGCTGATTTCCAGCCAAACTTTGGGGTCATTCAAAGAGAAAACTTAAAAAGTCATGAGAGTGGCAGGAAAGCGTCCTCCTACCTGTCAGCGCTGAGCGCCGTGAGCGTGAACACGGACACTCCGACCGAGGTGAGCTGAATGACCGGGATGAGTTTGCACGCCGCCTCTCCGAACACCCACTCCTCGGAGAAGTAGCGGAAGGCGTCCACGGGCACGCAGGTGACGAGCAGCAGCAGGTCCCCCGCCGCCAGGCTGGAGATGAAGATGTTGGGCACGCTCCGCATGGCGCTGTTGGTGATGAAGATTTTCACCAGGGTGATGTTGCCCAGCAGACCCACGATGATGATCAGAATGTACACGGAGGTCATGACGCAGCGCACGACGAAGTGCACCGTCTCCGCGCTGTCGGAGGATGCCCACCAGCCGGGCTCTTCGGTGGAGTTGGGGCTCAGACCCTCTGGAGGAAGGTTGGAGAGGAACTCGTCGTCCATGGCCGGGGTGCGCTCTTGCTGAGGGGCGCAGAAATATCCACAGAGGAGCGCTCCGGCGATCGGGCGGGCAGAGAAGCTCGCGCGTAAAGACGCAGCGGCAGCGGGGAGGCTTTCACACCGGCACAACCTGCCGCGAGAGAAGGAAACTTTTCCCAACTGCTCCTCTGACAAGCTTCTGGAGGCTGAGAGGCGACTGAGGCGCGTAAAGAAAATGAGGCACTTCTATGACACTGCGCGCTTTCTCTCTGACTGCGAGTGAGAGAGAGAGAGGAGGATCAGAATGGTGGGGGTCGGAGTGTGTGTGTGTGTGTGTGGGGGGGGGGGGGGGGGGGGGGGGGGGGCAGAGTTTCCTTTATAGCAATAATACAGCAGTGCAAACCGCTGCAGTCTGGTTCTGGTTCTGTTTTAGTTCAGTTTCACTGGAAGAGTCTGAGAGCAGCTTTCACTCTTCCTCACTGTGACCGCTTCACTGCACCAGTGCAGGTTCAGCTAAAGACAGTTTCTGTACAGCTTGTTTTATATTCAGTTAGTCTGGTTTTGTGTTCATTGCTTTGAACTAAAATGTTTCCTTAGTTTGAGTTTTTCATTAATAACCTTGTTTCACGACATTAACCTCATTTTGTCCTGTTTCCCTCCCAGAGAACTGCAGACACGCCACAGTTTGATACTCTGAGTTAGAACAATGTGACTGTTGCACTCTTAAATAGAAATATGTCTTAAAAACATGGTGAAAGACATTTACTGGCTTCTATTTGATCAAGTTCAGCTCTCCTCCGTTCATAAACACATAACTATTATTTCCATCTTTTTCTTCCCTCCCAGCCTCCATCCTCACTTCTATTCTCCTTTCATCCCCTTTTCCCTCCTGCCATCACTTCACCTTTTCTTCATCATCAGTTTTCATCTTCCTCATTCCTTATTTTAGCTTTAAATTTGATTAGATGAATTATAGACTCTGATGGTTTCAGAGTCTCCTTCTCAGTGACAGAATTTTAAAATGTGGTTAACAAACATCTGTGCATTTGTAACTTATCGTTTCCAAACAGCTGCATTTCAAAAGAGAGAGAAAGCAGCAGCTGGCTCTGCCTGTGGACTAATTCACCGTATCACTAAATGTCCAGGCTTCCTCTTCATGCTTTAACCTCTGCCAGACTCTCAGGGAAAAACACAAATCAATCAATATACTTTATTATCCCCGCGGGGCAATTTGTTTTGCAGCCAACAGCAAAATAAATAAATCAACAAGTCAATCAAACAATCAAACATACAACCAGGGACACAGAATCACTTAAAAGAATTCAAAACGTTAATAGTGGTGGGAATAAATGAGAATTTCAATCTGTTTGTTCTGCAATGTGGCAGAGAGTACCTCCTTCCTGAAGGCAGTAGCTGATACTTTGAAGACGGGGGTGAGTGCTGTCACCCTGAATCCTCGCTGCCTTCTTGGTGCTCTGACCCTGTACAGGAGGGCAAGAGCATTACGCCTTATACCTGCCACTTTGCTACACAGTTTCACAATGTCCTCTAACCTCCTTTTCTTCTTGAGGCTCAGAGATCCGAACCAACAGATTAAAGATCCCATCAATAACCCGTTCTGTAAAACGTCATATTTTTATAGGACTAATGCTGCATATTTGAACATGAGAGCAGATAAGAGTGCAGGGGTGGAACAGCTCTGGAGTCAGTCCAGTGTTTTTAAATGAGCACGAGTGTTCAGGAATAATAAGACAAAGCAGATTCATACATTAGGAGATGATTCAGTGAACATGATTCACGACTTCTTTCAGTTTTTCTAACTTTTGTCCCAGAACTGTGAGGTTCTAGATGAAGGCTGCCATCTGTGAGCTCATAAAGTCCACTTTCCCGGGCTGGGCGCATCTCTGTCTGTCACAGATGGCAGAGTCAGAGGTGCTGTAGAGTAATTTGATCCAATGTGATTTGCTTTAAAAGATCCAATCTGTCATCCGATCGCTTTCATTTCAGGTTCAAATAATTAAAAACAGCACGTGGGTGTAATTTAAAATCAGCCTTTTATCAGCTGTTTGGATTTTTCTGCTCAGCTTCTAACTCTGAATATGTGAAGGATGCAGGTTCAGTCCAGCATGAGTCTCCTGCCTCCCTGGAGGGCTCTGTACCTGTTATAGAAACAAAGCCAGCAGCACTTTCACTGAAGAGCCGCCCATTATTATTATTATTACAGTGGTTACACTCATTCAGCATTTCATGCTTTATTTTCTAGGGGATCAAATTTGGAAGCCGAAATGTTCAGACCGTGTTCTCCCAGTAAGGCTGTCATTATCTCAGAGTCATTATCAAAGTAAAACTGTGATGTTCTTTATTTGGGTTAGGGTTTCAGGTCTCAGTCTGACCTGGTGAGCTTATTGAATGACCATTACCTATTTATCACTAACAGCAGCCTCCTGCACTGAGCTGTTAGCCCCTCATTGACTGGCAGCTCTAAACAGAAATGGGAATGAGAAAGCACTTCAGTCACATGAAGGTTTGACTCCTTTATGTCAAATATATCCAGCGTGCTGTATGAATAAAGGCAGTTATGGAGGCAGAGTCTGGAAGCAGATGAATTTTATCCTGCAGACTTGAGTTTTTCACCCATTGTGGGCTTAAAACTGTGGAAAGTTTGGTTTCCTGTGCTGTTAAGAAGCAGAATTGTTAGTAAAAGCTGGTTTGAATTAAACTCTGCCTGTTTCCAACATGAGCCCAGGTCATACCTGTTCACCTCCTCACAAAGAGACGGCAGCTACAACATCTCTGGACGAATCAAACCAAATGTTTCCTCTGCTCTGAAGTCCTTCCTCCTGCTCCAGGGTCTCAGCAGTGGCTCCACAGTGAAGGCCATGAGTAACGAGGTCAGTGGCTTATGCTGACATGCGTCTGCTGCTTGAACTCTGGAAAGTACTGAAAGCAGGCTGTCTGTAACACATCACGCCTTCATGTTCTCCCTCTGCTGGTTCCTGCTCTCTGTGCATGTCTGTGGAGGGTTCTCTGCAGCTGTGAGGTCCTCTCAGAGGTATGGTTACCCACCAATTCCAGCTGATCTCAATCCAGTACACCTGCACCTCATCACCACCTGGCTCACCTGCAGTATTTAAGGATCGGCTCATCCACCCGTCCTCTGTTGTTACAGCAGTTGAAGTCATTTCTGTCATTTGTGAGTCAGCAGTCCATCCCTCTGAGAGCTTACCTGTGTGCTCACTCTCTCCTCCTGCCGCAGATATCTCACATGATCTCTGACTTACTCTGAATTACCTCTCTGAAGCTTCTCCATGGTGTCAACATCTGAGTTAATCATCTCATCAGTCCACATTAGAGCCGGTTTCATCTCAGCATCTGTGGGTGTTTGAAGATCCCTCCACCCATCATCCCTTTATTATTATAACTATCTTTATTTAACTAGGAAGTCCCATTGAATATTTTTACAAAGTAGACCTGACCGAGCTGGAACTAATAAGATTCAATTCAGTTCGATTCAATTCAATTTTATTTATATAGCACCAAATCACAGCAAACAGTCGCCTCAAGGCGCTTTGTATTGTGGGTAAAGACCCTACAATAATACAGAGAAAACCCAACAGTCAGAATGACCCCCTATGAGCAGCACTTGGTGACAGTGGGAAGGAAAAACTCCCTTTAACAGGAAGAAACCTCCAGCAGAACCAGGCTCAGGGAGGGAAGGGGGGGGGGCATGCTGTGGAAGAGAGCCAGATGTTAATAACAATTAATGATTAAATGCAGAGTGTAGAATAAACAAAGTAAAGTAAATAAGTGAATGAAAAGAAACAGTCTATTGTGGGAACCCCCCCAGCAGCCTAGGCCTATAGCAGCATAACTAAGGGAGGGTTCAGGGTCACCTGATCCAGCCCTAACTATAAGCTTGATCATAAAGGAACGTTTTAAGCCTAATCTTAAAAATAGAGAGGGTGTCTGTCTCCTGAATCCAAGCTGGAAGCTGGTTCCACAGAAGAGGGGCCTGAAAGCTGAAGGCTCTGCCTCCCATTCTACTCTTAAGTATCCGAGGAACCACAAGTAAGCCAGCAGTCTGAGAGCGAAGTGCTCTGTTGGGGTGATATGTTACTATGAGGTCTTTGAGATAAGATGGTGCCTGATTATTCAAGACCTTGTAGGTGAGGAGAAGGATTTTAAATTCTATTCTAGATTTAACAGGGAGCCAATGAAGAGAAGCCAATATGGGAGAAATCTGCTCTCTCTTTCTAGTCCCTGTCAGTACTCTAGCTGCAGCATTTTGGATCAGCTGAAGGCTTTTCAGGGAGCTTTTAGGACAGCCTGATAATAATGAATTACAATAGTCCAGCCTAGAAGTAATAAATGCATGAATGAGCTTTTCAGCATCACTCTGAGAAAGGATGTAACCCTAATTTTAGAAATATTGCGCAAATACAAAAAAGCGGTCCTACATATTTGTTTAATATGTGCATTGAAGGACATATCCTGGTCAAAAATGACTCCAAGATTTCTTACAGTGTGACTGGAGGCCAAAGTAATGCCATCCAGAGTAAGTATCTGGTTAGACACCATGTTTCTAAGATTTGTGGGGCCGAGTACAAGAACTTCAGTTTGATCTGAGTTTAGAAGCAGGAAATTAGAGGTCATCCAGGCCTTAATGTCTTTAAAATACAACTTAAAATACAAGCTCCACAGCATGACGTACGTGACACAAATACCCACGGCCTAAAACACCAGTGGCCTCTTAAAAAAACATCACCACATTCCTTAGAATGGTTTTTAATTCACCAACAGAGATGAGTGTGTTTCAGTTCAGGTCCATGTCCAGTGTGCATCACTCTTGGTACTGGGACTGAGATGGTGCAGAGACAAAGTTAGTGACTTATAATAAAACATAGCGATGCATTACACACTGAATCAGGACTCCATAAAACTGAGGAGCGTTACAGCTGGCTCAAAGGCTGTGGGCAGCAACAGGAAGTGAGCCCACATGGACCGAGTAGAATAGAACTTTAGAACTTTATTGTCATTATACATACAACGAAATTCATTCAGAACAACCATCCAAGAGTAGGACAGACAAGACTAACATAGGGGAGATGGGTATCTGCAGGCACAGCCACTAGGGGCGCCGCCAGCACAATCAATCCCAGGAAAAGGGAAAACAGAAACAATGGGAGAGTTAGATTTTTTTTAAAAAATCATCTTGTACTGTGCTCATAATGAGCACAGTACAAGATGACAGTACAAGGTTATCAAAAAACACCTCAGCAAAAGCATATCGCACATTCAAAGCCTGGGATAGCAACATGGGGCGGTAGAGGTGGGGATGCCGACAGAAGACGAGAGGGTCAGGGCATCGTGGAGCCAGGACCTATATCCTGCCTAAACAGTTTGCTGATAATGATGGACGTGTGTCAACGGTCGTGGTAGTCCAGATCCCAGTTCACCCAAATCACCGAAGGAAGGTAGGAGCGGGGAAGTGCATCTGCTGTCACGTCGACCCAGAGAGATATGATTACCAGCCCCAAGGCCGGCTTAGGGAGCCGAATTCCTGATAATACAAATGTTTTGGGACAGACTGCCTTGTTATTTTTCTCGGCAGCCTTCAGTTTCTATGGGACACTCTCAGTATATCCAATGGTCCAAATTTGCTCTGTGCCCAACCTCACTGTGCAGAACTGTACCCTTATCTCCAGATCTAATCCTTTCCACCTGCGAGCATGTTTGCAGCTGGACTGTGACCATCCAGCCTGTGGCTCAGGTCCATCAGGTATTGAGTTTGAGTCTGTGCGGCTCTGCATAGCCCATCCGTCTGGTTTTGCAGTCTCGCCAAATGCCGAACTGCTGCCCAGATTCTCTTAATTTCCCTGTAAAGCAGATATCCTCCAAGCCCAGACAGGAGAGATCCTGCCACCAAAAGGCCAACTATGTATACGTCTTCCACATCCTCAACTGACAGAGCTGAAAGACACACAGGTCTCCACACACTCCACGAGTCGTCTACGTATCCAACGAGGTCTGTTCCACTAGGGCATGCGGGCTCCCTTTTCCCCGATCTCATAGTGGAAAAAGTACGATCAATGGTGTTGAGGGCCCAGTTTGCCAGATCCATATTGATTCTTATTCAGTCGATGTGAGAGTGAGGCACTCACAGCAAGCAGCAGAGGGGGTTAGAAAGGGGAGGGCAGGAGAGAGAGAGAGAAAGATGCGACCGTCCCCATCGAGAGCAGGAGGGAAAGTGCAAAAACACAAACCTTTAATTTGAAATGAACAAAACCAAATAAATAAAGATGTTAGTCAGTAAGACTGTTGGTGTGTCTGTGGTGTTGTGTGTCCGTAGTGGGGGACGTGCTGACAGAAAAGCAAACTCAGGAGCAGAGATGTTGTCCTCCCAGAGTGTGTGCTATACTGGGAACACTGGGCCCAGGTGTTTCCCATCTCTCACAACGCAACCACACCCACTGGGCACCTGCAACACAAAGCACAAAGACAAAATGCCACCCCAGCGGTGGGGGTGTCACAGGTGGAGGTGTGATTGATTAGTGCATCAGCATAATCAATGCATGTGATTGATTAGTGCATCAGCATAATCAATCACAGGCAGAAATTTAGCTTCCATGAGTTTTTTCCTTAGAATAAAAAGTAAATCCAGATTTATTTCTACACTGTTTTCTTCCATCTATTCAGTTCAAGGTTGCAGGGAGGCTGGAGCCAATCCCAGCTGACACAGGGCACACCTGGACAGGTCACCAATCTGTCACAGAGAGGCCGATGACCTCATGCTCACATTCACAGCTATGGCCTAGAAATTCAGGCTTAACCTAACCCATATGTCTTTGGACTGGCAGGAAGCCAGTGTAGCTGGAGAGAAGCTGCACGAGCACCAGGAGAACATGCAAATGAAGGACCCCAGTTACCCGCAGATTTGAACCCACAACCTTCTCTGACTGACTGACCTTCATGCCTCAAAGTACAGGTTTCTTTTGCTCTAACATCAGTGAAACAGAAGTTGAACGCTTCATTTTGTGTGTCTAACACTCCCTCGACATAACTCATGGAAGTCCCAGCAGTGAAGCTGTGACAGAGCTCACCTGCTACCTGGAGGCTTGCAGGTTCACATGCTGGCAAATATGGTTAAATATTTATGACACATTATTTACTGGAGATGTATTAATGTGATAGCCCTTTTGTTATCAGAGATCCACAATCTTCTAAGTTATATGAAGACCAAAATGTTATAATACAGCACTTTTATTATTATTATTATTACTGTGTTGCATATGTTTGATGTTGTGCCAAATAGTGATTTCCAATGTTTCTGTGTTTTTGATGTAAATAGACTGCAGTCAGGATTTATGAGGGCCTCATATATCAAATAATGAAATGACCTGTTTATAATCAAGCCAGACCTTCAAATATCTTTATAGACTTGTGATATTATATTTGGCCAGAGCTCTGTGAAAAAGACATTTTTAATGTCAGTGACAGTTTTTACCTGAATCTGTAAAGAATATATAAAAATCACTTCCGCCCAGGGACCGGAAGGATCTTTCTGGCTCAAAATATTCCTCACACAGATGTGTGTGACAGATGTTTCACAGACAGGCTAATGAGTCATTTACAGCGATTTAAATCCTCTTTGGCAAATACTGGAAGTCACTTTTCGACGCACCGCGCGCCGCTTTCTTTAGGGGCGCGCGCGCCTTTCCGCGCGGTCTCCGTCCCGCGGCTCCTCTGGTCCGTCTTAGGGGCTCGACACACGGGGAGCGACAAACGACAGCGACGAATGGGTCGCATCGCCACTGGGGTGAAACCGAACACACGGGACGCGATAGCGACGGCAGCATTGCGAATCGCGCTCTCACGTCACTCATCTCCAAGAAATGTGATTGGTTATGAAACTGGAGGGATTTAGACATTTTCAAAGCAGTCCGTGTCAGACACGGCAATAAAGATGAGTCTGAAGATTTTAATGGAACTGACAGAAATCTTGCTGTTAAGTCTCCTCTACAAAAGAAAAAGAAAACCTCGCGTTCATCCTATATTAGCACAAAAGTCCTCTCCATCCGTCTGTTTAACGTTAGTCTTGCACCAGCACGTTCCCATACGGCTGCCTTTTATGTGGAAGTCGATAATCACTGCGTGAAGTGTCATATAATATAGGAAAGTCAAAAAGATAAAACGATGCTTTCCTTCGTGCTGAAAGTGGTTGCAGACTGCAGCGTGTAGCATACTCTCTGCTCATTGGTCAGTCAATGAAACCCTCGCTGATTGGTTTAGTGCCACGCGACAGCGACAAAAGTAGAACATTTTTCAGCTTTGTTGTGTCGCGTCACCTGGTCGCGTGTGCACGTCTACGTGTACGAGCTTGAAATTTCACATGCACGAATGCCACCGGTCGCTTAGCTGGAGGAGGGCAAGCGATTGTCGCCTTATCGCACAAGCTCCATAGGAAATGAATGGAGAGCGAGCGACGTCGCTCCCCGTGTGTCGAGCCCCTTAGGCTGTGTCCAAAATCAGGGTCCGCGTCCTTCGAAGGCCGCATTTGTAGGCCGATTACGTCACAGCGAGGCGACGAAGGCTCCTCCAAATGCGGTCAACGAATGCGTCCTTCTTTTCTCGAATTTAATTAATGAAGGTTTTATTGCCATGTGGGTGAACAGGTTCACACATTGGAAATTGCAGTTAACAGAGCACCCATCCAAGAATACAACAAACACAACACGGGGGGACAGGTGTCCTGAGGTTATGCAGCCGACTTGCAGCGCTACCTTTACAGTTCCCCGAAAAAGAAAACAACACACATCATGGTGTAGTTAGGTTAAAAAAAAGTCATCTGGTACAGTGCTCAAAATGAGCACCATACCAGGGTCCAAAAAAACCACCTTAGCAAAGCATATTTGCACATTTAAAGCCAGGATAGCAATGTGGTGGGTGAGGTCAGGTCAGGAGGGGATGCAGACGGAGACGAGAAGGTGGGGGCATTGTGGAGCCAGATGCCAGCTCCTAGCCAAAACAGTTTGCTGATAGTGATGGAATTTCATCGGCGGCCGTGGTACACCAGATCCAGCTTCACAAATCACAAAGCGGAGCGGGGGGGGAAAGAGCGACCGTCACACATAGTCCTGGAGAGATATGGTTGCCAGCCAAGGCCGGCAGGGGAGCCGAATTCCTGATAATGCAGATGTTTTGGAACAGGCTGCTTGTTTTTTTTTTTTTTTACCAACAGCCTTCAGTCTCACTGGGAACCATTCAGTAATCCAATATTCCAAATTCATTAGTTACTGTCCTCACTGTGCAGAACCGAACCTTATCTCCAGATCTAACCCCTCTCGCCTGTGAGCACGTTAACTTTACGGCTCAGGTCCACCAGGCTTTGAGTCTGAGTCTGTACGGCTCTGGACAGGCCGTCCACCTGGGTCGGCAGCCTCTGCAGATGTCGAACTGCCGCCCAGATTTTCTTGATTTCCCGGTAAATCAGGTATCCTCCGAGCCCAAACAGAGAAGATACCGCTACCAAAAGGCCGAATATGTAGGCGTCTTCCACGTCTTCAACCTCAAGGGCCGAGAAGCACACAGGTCTCCACGAGCTCCAAGAATCGATGACGTATCCAACCGGGTCTGTTCCACTCGGACACGCAGGCTCCCCTTTCCCCGATCTCATAGTGGAAAAAATTCGATCAATGATGGTGAAGGCCCAGTTTGCCAGATCCATGTTGCTCTCAATCTTATTCTTATTCGGACAGTGTGTAAGAGACGCTCTCACAGCAAGCAGGAGAGATAGGGAGGGCAGGGAGAGAGAGATAGTGCGACCGTCTCCGACAAGAGCAGGAAGAGAAAGACCCATTTGAAGGATGGGTCCGGTGTATCCTTCGTGGCCTACCATATCCCATGATTCATTGCGCATCAAAACTCAAATACAACAATGGTGGAAGAGAGCGGCCAAAAAGTTTGAAAAATAACTGTTTCTGTGGCTGTGTCCAAATTCAGGGGCCGCATCCTTCGAAGGACCCGTCCTACGCAGACCGGGTCCTTCGCGGCCCATGAAGAGCGCAAAGGCCGGAAGTGAGCGGCTGTGAAATTGGACAGTCTAGCCTTCATATCAGCATCACCTGCCCCCACCTCAGCGTAGCTCATGTCGCCTAGCAACCGTGACAGTGCCAAGCGCAGCTGTGGAAAAGCAGCTGGTTAAACAGAGAACAAACTTTTGCTCCTTTTTGTGGTTTAATTTAAAGCGGTTAAAACAAGCATAGCACATTTCAACATTAAGGCATACAGCTGAGCGAATGATTAATATCCAACTATATTAAGTGAGACATTAATGTTGAATAAAACTATCCAGTTATGATGCTTAACTTTAATTTCAGGCAAACCGATTTGCTGAAGAACAAATGAAAAACTGAAATCAGAATCAGAATCAGAATCAGAAGGTTTTTATTGCCATATGGGTGAACAGGTTCACAGCATTAGGAAATTGCTGCGGTACTTCGTGCTTACAGAAAAAAAAACAAATAAGTATAAAAACTATAAGACAATATACAAGTATACAAATTGCAAATATACAGAGATATTAGAGCTATAACTATAGCACAATATTACAAAATTACAAAATATACAGTGCAGAGACTAATTAAAAGATAAAAGAATGTAGACTATATTCCACTAATATGTACATCAGTGCAGTCAGACAGGTGCATAGACATAGGGTCATCAGCGTTTGTGGAGGGTGGTGGTAGCAGTCTTAGGGTTATTGTTCATGAGTCCAACAGCAGAGGGGAAGAAACTGTTCTTATGGCGGGAGGTTCTGGTCCGTATGGACCGTAGCCTCCTGCCTGAGGGGAGAGGGTCAAAAAGTCTGTGCCCAGGGTGAGAGTGGTCGGCTGTGATCCGACCTGCACGCCCCAGTGTCCTGGAGGTGTACAGGTCCTGGAGAGATGGGAGGTTACAGCCAATCACCTTCTCAGCAGAGTGCACAACGCGCTGTAGTCTCTGTTTGTCCCTAGTGGTGGCTCCAGCGTACCACACAGTGATGGAGGAGGTGAGGATGGACTCAATGATGGCAGTATAGAACTGCACCATGGTCCTTGCTGGCAAGTTGAATTTCTTCAACTGCCGCAGGAAGTACATCCTCTGCTGGGCCTTTTTGATGACAGAGGTGATGGTGGGCTCCCACTTGAGGTCCTGGGTGATGGTAGTTCCCAGGAAGCGAGAAGAGTCCACTGTGGTGATGGGGGTGTCAGTCAGGATGATGGAGGGTAGAGGGGCTGTGTGCTTCCTAAAGTCCACTATAATCTCCACTGTCTTCTGGGCGTTCAGTACCAGGTTATTGTGGCTGCACCAGGACGCCAGACGTTTGACCTCCATCCTGTAGGCCGACTCGTCCCCGTCTGAGATGAGTCCGATGAGAGTCATGTCGTCTGCAAACTTAATAAGCTTGACAGACTGGTGGTCAGAGGTGCAGCAGTTGGTATACAGGGAGAAGAGCAGAGGAGAGAGGACACAGCCCTGAGGAGTGCCAGTGCTGATGGTCCGGGAGTCCGAGACATTCTTCCCCAGCCTCACGTGCTGCTTCCTGTTCGTCAGGAAGTCAGTGATCCACCTGCAGATGGGATCAGGCACGTTCATCTGGGACAGCTTTTCTTGGAGGAGATCAGGGATGATGGTGTTGAAGGCAGAGCTGAAGTCCACAAACAGGATCCTGGCGTAGGTTCCCTGGGAGTCCAGATGCTGTAGGATGAAGTGCAGAGTCAGGTTGATGGCGTCGTCCACAGACCTGTTGGCTCTGTAGGCAAACTGCAGGGGGTCCAGAAGGGGGGCTGTGAGGGACTTGAGGTGGGACAGCACCAGACGCTCAAATGACTTCATGACCACAGAAGTCAGTGCCACAGGTCTGTAGTCATTTAGTCTAGTGATCCTTGGCTTCTTGGGGACAGGAACAATGGTAGCATTGGTAGCATTCCCACGCCTGCTATTTGAACGAACTCGTCCTAGGGCATTTCACCCACTGACACCAAATTGGCTCTAGATCATCTACACAAGTAGCCCATCAAATATTGTGGAAATCTTTACAAAATATTAAACGGCCTTGTCACACCAGGCCATTAAATTTGGCCTTTGTTTTTCTCCCTCACCACCAAAATTGTTTGTGCACTTGTTCGCACATGCTTTGTCTGATCAGGCTGAAAATTTAATCACTCATGTACACACCCAGGCTGAATCCATAACTACAGATTCAAGACTGTAGGCGCAATAGCGCCCCCTACAGAAGCAAATGACAATTTGTATGACCGTCCACAGAATTAGTTTTGCTCTGAAATACATGAAATATCTTTCACCATTCCTTACAAATCCTCATCTATTTGATAAGCCTCCTGCCCTGAACACATTGATATGCATAAAGTCCATAAACGTTAGAGCGCCCCCTACTGGCAGCTTTAAATATCATAATATACCATGTTTTTTAGCTAGCCCCTGAGTTACATTTTATCTAAAGCTCTGAAATTTTGCACACTCATGTAACATCCTAAGACATACAAAAAAGTCTCTTGGAGCCATACTCCAAACCCTACAGGAAGTCCAGCATCTTCAATTGAACGTGTCAATTTTTGCCATTTTCAGGCCTGCTATTTGAATGAACTCCTCCTAGGGCATTTCACCCAGTGAGACCAAATTGGCTCCACATCATCTAGACAAACAGCCCATCAAAAAAGTCAATCAGACCCATGCCCTATTTTGCATGCTGGAGCCGTGACCACACCCCCAAATATTCCATTGCGTCTATGCCGAGAGCAAAAGATACCTTTTCCTATAAAAGAATTCAACTTTCTAGAGACCCATCACGATCACAAAACCTCCGAGTGCGGCACGGGGCGACGAGCGCCACGGGTCGACGAGCGCCACAGGTCGACGCGCGCGGAGTGCGAGGGCCCGATATCACCGCTTGCGGTTTTAATTTGAATTGGATCTGCTGTTGATTGAAATGCATCATAACCAAACATCAGCCGTTAGAGATCATCTGAGTGAGTTTTAACTGTGCTTAACTTCCACTCAGAGGAAAAAAAAAAAAACTTCCACTCAGCGGCGAAAGCCAGCGGGGGTTTGAAAAGGATGTGCCGGCAGTCGGGTGTTCCGGTCAGCTGGCAGTTAGCGAGGTGAGCTGCTGGTAGAGCAGCGGCAATGGACAGCTCCGAAAACGTCGGAGCATTTTTTGCAATTAAGCGATATCTTGACAAAACGAGCTGATATATGAGGTTTACACATTTACATTCTCACCTGAAAACATCTTAAAAGTTTATTTTATGTCACAGAAACAGTTATTTTTCAAACTTTTTGGCTGCTCTCCTCCGCCATTGTTGTATTTGAGTTTTGATGCGCAATGAACCATGGGATATGGTAGGCCACGAAGGATACACTGGACCCATCCTTCAAATTCGAGAAAAGAAGGACGCATTTGTCGACCGCATTTGGAGGAGCCTTCGAATTTGGACAGCCTTCGTCGCCTCGCTGTGACGTAATCGGCCTACAAATGCGGCCTTTGAAGGATGCGGCCCCTGAATTTGGACACAGCCTTAGTGATGGGTCGGTCGCGAACGATCCGAGCTCTTTGAAGTGAACGACGGGAGCCGGCTCCTGATCGTGAGCCGTTTCTTTTTTCTTTTCGTTTGGTTCTTTTTTTTTTTTTTTTTTTGGAAGCCGCACGTGATTGGTTAAGATGATTGGTAGCATATGATCGTCTACACTGAGCGGGAGGAGGAGGGTCCACGGACACACTGTGCAGTGAGTAAACAAACACCAGAGAAGGAGGGGCTCCTGCAAAATGCGCTCGGAGACAGGAAAGAGCCAGAGGAAGTTGCGCGTTACATAGAGGCTACACATGAGAACGGTGAGGAAAATGAGTGACGGAAAGCGTAGCAAAGATTGGACACATTTTAACCTTATACCTCCAAACATGTCAAACGAGACACAGCGTACTTCAAAAGTGCCGGCGTTTGTGAACTTCTGGTCAAAAATACCGTAATACCACTACATGACTGTGAAGTGTAATTTCTGAGCTTTCAGGAACCGTTTGAATTTTTTCAATAGCACGAATGGTCGCAGAGTTAGGGTGAAAAGTCAGCTGATCAGGTTCCTTGGACCAGCTGACTCTGGTGAGACCCTATGTCTTAATCAGCTGTTCGCGCCTTGTAAGGTCAGGAAACCCGAGATTCAGCAGCGATTACCTGGCATTAAGTGATTATTCTGATAGAGTGTAGACTGCAAATTTAAAATTTAATATCGAGCAGGCGGCACAAACAACCTACATAGGTATACTGTATACGAATTGTTCATCCCTCAGTGGAATTAGAAGAACAAAACAGGGCAGGTCATCAGGCAGGAGAAACAGGATCAACTCCTCAAAGGCCCTTGTTTTTCTGATTTCCAATCTTTTGTTTTATAATTTGTATTTGGAGCACTCTATTATATGTTGAGTATATAAAGAAATGTTTGATATAGGCCTAATGTATGCTTTTACATTAGTAATTCATTTTACATTTTTTTTGTTTTAAATTAAAATCTAAGGAGCCATTTGGGAGCCGAAAGAGCCGGCTCTTCTTTGGGAGCCGAGCCTAAAGAGCCGGCTCACTGAAAAGAGCCGAATTCCCATCACTAGTCCGTCTGTGGGTGCACACCTGGCTGCGGACGAGGTGTCAAACTTCACAAAGGCAGAACGGGGACAGCCGGATGCGCTAAGGCTTGACCTTCAAATTAAAAGCCGACAAGCTCCAAATAACTATTTCACTTTTTTTTTGTTTTGTTTTTTTTTTTAGCGTTTGTGTATATTGCAAACATTAGTTTGTTATGTGTCTTAAGTGCGTTGATTTTATTTTTTGTTATCGTGCCGCTTTATTTATCTAAGTTTTCTTAGTTTAACACTGAAAGTTTTGATTTTTCTCCAGTATTTTGGGTTTCATGCTACATACTTTCATGTTTTTCATGTTTATTTTTCCTGAGACAGTTTTATTTTAGGATATATCTCACATATATTGGTGATTTTCTTTTTCGTGCTGTCACTCCGAATCTCGGTTATTTCGACGCTCAGGTGTGCTTTATTGATCCCTGTGCTCGCGCCTCTGATCGGTTCAGAGCCGTGACCGGAAGCGCAGCAGGTTAGTTCCGCGTGGCTTGACTCTGCTCTCTGTCCCGCGGGGTTCCGCAGCTGGCATGAGTTTAGGCTCCGTGATTGGAAAAAAGAGGGGGGAATGAACAACACGCCGCCAGGATTACGGTTGGTGTGTGGATTTTATTTCACTTTGTCGGCTTTTGGTTTTCGGGATGTGAACTTGGGGGTTTCTTTCTGTGTGGCTGGCTGGTCCTCGGAGCTCGCCAAAGGATGACAGCAGCTCCGTGAATGTTTGCGGTGCGGGGTGTGCTGTCATCGCTCGTTTTGGACTTTTTTGTAATGAAGTGTCCACTTAAACAAACTCCATAAAGCCAAAAGCAGGACTCTTTCGTTAAGTTTTAAAGTCCATCATTTTTTAGAATCACATTAAAGCAGCCTGTGTGTGAAAATGTTGCTGTTTTTCAAAATAAAGCCCAAATCATAATAAGAACTGTTGGTTCTCCCCTGGTTCTGTAAAGAACTCCCCCGGTTCTTTACCTAACTCTGTGCATTGTATTTTGTTGCATGTTTGCCATCTCTGTCTGCATTGTGTTGAACAGGAGGGCTTTTTTCGCTGACATCGTGCTGTAGGGATTATAATGCAGGGAGCACATGCCCTCCCAGGCCATTGTTGGCCCCTCTGTCTCTGTTGTCTTTTTTTCTACTGAGCGAGTCAATTGATGGAGGGATAAAAGGCAAAAAATATGCACTGACATGGCTTTCAGGACAGAGGCAGAGGGGTCAGTTGCAGATTTGGTAGACCTACTGTTGGTGGCCTGGAACGGGTGCCAGCAGCAAACCGACCATGAGGGCCCAGAGCAGCCCTGGAAATAAACAGGGGACATCTACAAGCAAGCCATGTCTTTAAACTACATCAAAAATTTCTATGAAGGATGTGTAAGTAGATTGCCGAGGCTCTTTATGGATATTACCCAGCTGAGGGTCCTCAGGCTTTGACAGAGAGGAGCAGTGCTTAACAAATGTCCCTCTCCAGACTTAAAATGAAAAGATATTGACTTGTCGTTTTTAAATCGATCTCCTTTTGCTTCCGTCTTCATGTGGCTGAGTGACGTGTTGGTGAGCCAAAAGGCTCTCTGCTTTGTGAAAGTGCCCTTTTTGTGTTAAACATGACTCAGTGTTAGTGTGAGGACAGAGCAGGTAAAGAGATGAGGTGGCACCTGTTTCCTCTCAGTGGGTTTTATTTTAGCCTTCAGAGCTCAGGGCCTCTGCAGCAGCTGCTTTTATGTGGCTGACAAAAGCTGTTCTCTCTTTGTCTCTGTGTGTGTGTGTGTGTGTGTGTGTGTGTCTCTATGCATTTGTGTGTTGCACGTCTGTATCATGAAAATGTGTATGGGAATGATGTACAATGTAAATATCCTTATATGTGCACATATGGCCGTCTGCTTTAATGTGTCCACATGCTGCATTGTGTAACTGTGTGTGTGTGTGTGTGTGTGTGTTCCAGCTCAGGCCTCCTACAGTGATAGGCCAGTTCCACACCCTGTTCTTCGGCTCAGTGCGGATGTTCTTCCTGGGCGTCCTCGGCTTTGCTGTCTATGGGAATGAAGCGCTGCACTTCAGCTGCGACCCCGACCGACGAGAACTCAACCTTTACTGCTACAACCAGTTCAGACCCATAACACCACAGGTAGGAGCAGCAATCCAAGCGCTCCAGCCTGAAGCTGAAGGAGCTTTTAGGAGTGGCATCGGCTTATATTAAATAACCGTACTAGAGAAGAACAAACCTAAACCCAAAGACTACTAAGCCTCAGATCATTTCTAAATATCCAAAAATGTCTTCATCATTTTTATCTCCATTACAGATCATACTCAGCTACAATGGTACATTCTGTTCAGTTCTAAGAAATCACGTGTAAAATTAAGGAGTTTGGATAAAGTCTGAAGAATACAGGCTCGTGCATGAATCATGGACGTTTTCAGTGTTCCAGCTGAGGCATCTTTGGGTACAGATGGTGGCATGTCCGATCCAGCAAAAACCATTTGCAGTCAGAAAGCGGTCGCAGGTGGTAATCAGCATGAATGGGGTTTCCTTACTGGTGGGAAAGCCAATTTGGGAGAGAACATTTCAGCAAACATTGAACTCCAATCGACCAGATTCCTGCCCGCTCCATTTCCAATCACAGATCCTGTTTTACTTATGTTCACCATCTGGAGGGCCAATTTCAAACCAATGTGTGAAGTCATAAATGGGCAAATGTTCTTTTCTCTGTTTGTTCTTGAACTTTCTGTCCCTGCTTCACCTTTTTTGCTTCCCTTTATCTCCCCAGCAAAAACGTTCATCCTTTGCTCGCTCCTGTTGAAGGCCTCTTCTTCCATTTTGTTTTATTTCCATGAGATTTTCTCACTTTCCCTCCATGTTTTTTCTATCCTCTCCAGGTCTTCTGGGCATTGCAGCTGGTAACAGTGTTGGTTCCCGGAGCAGTATTCCACCTCTATGCTGCCTGTAAGAACATTGACCAGGAGGAGATCCTGGAGCGACCCATCTACACCGTCTTTTACATCATTTCTGTTCTCCTACGCATCATTTTGGAAGTCATTGCCTTCTGGCTACAAAGCCATCTATTCGGCTTTCAGGTCTGTCCATTAGTCATTATTTCAGAGTTGATGTAGTGCAGGGCTGAGTGATGATAATTATCCTGAAATAACTTTTCCTCCATAGCATGACAGGATAGTGCTGCTGGAATATTGTTTATTTGGAAATGATCAATAATTTACTTTTCCATTGTGTTTGTGTTCTTCTATAATAGTTGATACTTCTGACCTGTCAGAATTAAGATTTAAGGTTATTATATATGCTTACAGTGCGTTAGAGATGGATTAAACCATGGTCATAAAAACAAGAATAAATTAAAGGTATTTTTTAGACATTCATGTTTTTGAGTTGCTGGACGTCTGTCAGAAATGAACCCAGCATCACGTCCAACCTCTAAAACTCATTTTTCTCTTCAGGACCTGAATAACTCTAATTTGTCCTCTTAATTAAAAAAAAATCCTAATGTGCTTTACTATTTTTCTTTTTTGGTAAAACAGTAAATTGGATGATAATAATAATTCTATTTGAGGATTAAAAATATGATTTAAATTAAGGAGCTTGCGCATACTGATGTATTAATGATTACCAAAACATAAAAAATTATTTTGGTATTACGGTACTGTTAATTTAGGGGAGCAGTGGCATGAACCTTAGCACTGTAAATTATTTATGTATAATAGAGTTATGTAATGCTCTACAGTACACTCATCATGGAAAATCATATTTAATTCAAAGCTATATTTTCACTTAGGAGTCTAAAACAACTTTTAGGCTTGACAGAAACAGCGATTTAATTTGTATCGAGATTTAAACCGATATCGACCGATATGAAAAGATTATCATGAGATTTTTCAGCCAGCCCTAATTTATGTAATGAGCACCCATTTAGCCTCTTACAGTCAGTCATGGAGACAAAAGGTGGCGTCCTTACATTCAGGCTGCTGTTTGCATTGAGACAAGCTTCAAATGTGCCAAAATAACATGAATGATGTCAGTGAGACGACAAAAGGACTGAAATAACTGCTGAGTAGCTTTTTGATGTGTTAGCTCAGAAAGGGAATTTTACGTTGTTGATGGAGACGTTTGAAAGAACAACAGTTTGCTGCTCTCTCACCGCCTCTTCTGAGTTTCGTGCTAAGCCACGGCCTGCAGTTCTTGCAGGGCCGCGGCCTTTCAGAGTTCCTGTAATTGCACTTCCTATCAGTGCGTGTGTGAAAATGTCCGACTGCTTTGTGGTGGAAAAAGACCTCATAAAATTCCTGATGTTCCTCCTCGGCATGTTGACAGTTGCCTTTACCATTTCTGGAGCATCACAAATAAATTGAAATAATGGACCTCGCTGCAAAGAAGCAGCAACTTAATAGTGGCTCTGTTTTGGTGGTTTTCTCATGATAGCTAACTTCAGGAAGTGCCGTTCCCAGTGGTTTATTACAAAAAACATCAATTGTACCAGCTATTATTAGTGGGAAATTGCCAAGGTCTGACCTTTGCATGGTTATTATGCCAGCAGAATGCTCAACTATCACTGTCTATTTCCTGGCACATTACCCTGTAACAGTACAAGATAAGTCCCTTTGGGCATGATGTACCAAGAGAAGTTTGCAGCTATACTTTTACTTTTAACTTTCACACAGGGATGGCTTAAATGCTCCGTGTGAACACTCATTTCACTTTTTAACTCTGTTAGATGCTGTGTCGATGGTCCAGTACATAATAGGTACAGCTTAAGGTACAGCCAGCCCTACTCAGCAGTGCCCAACAAGAGTCAATCAGTAATTACTGTGGCAACATTGCACATCTGATTCCTGTCTTTGTGGGGATTGTTAGTCTTTAGAAGTTCAGACAATAATGGAAGTATTCATGCCTCACGTTTCTTTCTTTTTTTCCCCCAGGTTCACCCACTGTACATGTGCGATGCCAGTGCTCTGGAAAAGGCTTTTAATGTGACAAAGTGCATGGTACCCGAACACTTTGAAAAAACCATCTTCCTCAGTGCCATGTACACCTTCACCATAATCACCATACTTCTCTGTATCGCGGAGATATTTGAGATACTCTGCCGACGGCTCGGTTATCTCAACAACCAATGACATAAATGTGCAGATACAGTGACTGGGGGTGAACATGTATGACACCATATCTGCCAGTTTTACTGGGCTCCTGTTAGCTACTGCTGGACTTTTATAAAACAGGAAGCAAACAGAAGAGCTAACCCTCACCTGTGGTCCATCGTAAGTGAGTAGCACCAAGAAATTTGAGAAAGTTCAGCAGTGTCAGAGCTGGCAAGTCTGAAACAATCTCTAGTTGTTTTTGACCGTAACTATAGATTATGATGATCCCTGGTTGTATTTCAGATATCAGTGGGTCAGTACTGGCTGTGTCCAGAGGTCTTGTGTGGACGTGATGGCCAGACGATATTTACCTCTTACTGAACACTTGAGAGATGGGATAGAAAGATTTCTGGTTTTCTTTTTTTTTCCCCCTAAAAGACAGCAAAACGTCATGTTGCTCCTAAAACCTCTTTCCAGATGGATTACAGCCCAAGGAAAGCCCAGTGTCAAAGGCCTCATGGCCTGTGACACCTCAGAGGCCCCTAACAATCTTTTCTTGGAGATGTACTTCAGATCTGACTATACAGAAGAAACCCTGGAAGCATTAGCTGCACGCATTTTTCTTCAGGGCCTGGCATGCACTAAATGCATCACGGTTCATCAAACCAACCTGATGAATCTTCTGTGGACTTTATTCACTTATGGAGTGCCAGCAGGGGGGCCAATTCTACTTCAAGGTGCAAAAGGATTTGATAGGAAGACATAAGGTCTTCTTGTAGTCTGTTAACAATGCAATTAACTGAAGAGCTATCACATCATTCTGTATAAAGTGCAGATGAACATAATTGTCTAGCTTGTCTTTCAGGTGCTGACCAAATGTGACAGGCACACCACAGAGCTGGCCACAGACTGTCACTCGCACCATTCATAAGAAACTGTGATCCAGTAGCCTTACCCATGGGCGGGTGCATTGCAGGTGCCATTGCTTCTGACACTTGCATGTGTGACAGTTATCACTTCCAATGTGTGTCCGATGTTGCTTCCGGTCTGTTCTGACCTTCACTTTGATCAACACGAGCACCACAACTTTGTTGTGGATTTTTGATGGAGTTTTGTCTTTTCATATAGAAAAAGATGGTTCTTAAACAACGTTCAACTTGATTGTTGAGCTCTCATGTGCTGGTCAGACCTAAAATGCTTGAGTTTACCTCAGTGAGATGAAAAGGCATCTTCCTAGACCATCGACGTGTCTTAACAAAGATGCCATTGCTGAAATGGTTGCGATGTAGTGTTTTACTCTTCAAGGTCAAGATCTCCCCGAAGACACAAATGAATATGAAATGGGTTTGATGTAATGAACTACCAAAAGAAAGGAAGGAAACTTTGTAATTTATATTTTAAACATTTTTATCAAAATGTATCCCCTGAAAAATCAGGTGGTTAAAGTAGTAATTGCATTTGGATAAACAAATGTGTTGGAATGAAAATGTTTCAGGTATATAGCACTACTGCAAGTTGTAATGATTTTGAAGTATCTGGAAAACATCAATTATCAGTAAGAAGAAATCCTGCTAATTTTTTGTGATTGGGAATTTAATACAGTCCTGACAAACTAGTTGAAATCCACGATGGAGAAGGTTCGAGGCACCGTCAGTACTTCACTTAATTGGCATTGAACCTTCTTGTACAACAAAAAGCTGAGACACCAGAAGAGGTTAAAAGATGTTACTGCTGTAAAGTTCTCAACTGACATGGACAAACTCAAAGTGGAAACTTGATTTTTTTTAAACATATATTTATTAGCTGTTTTATGTAGAACACACCAAGAACAAGCAAAACAAAGCCAGTAATACAAACATTACACCCACACACCCACATTGACCCTGCACCAGTGCTAAATAAAGATGCATATTAACACACTTAAAGGTTTTTGAGACTCAAGACCCGACTGCTCTCATAAGCTGTAATAAAGTAAGTGCACACTCGCTCCAGTCGGCAGCAGTTGGGCTTTTGTCCATGTCTGATTCTGAACTCTTCCCTCTTCAGTGGAACTTATGAAGGGTGTCCTCTGCCCTCCACCCTTGCTTCACCTTTTTTCTTTGCTTGAAGTATTGATATGTTCTGTAAATTTTCCTTTGGTGTCATTGTTGATGTATTTTGAAAATGATTACCTCTCATGTTTTATTTTTATCAGACATCCATCCAACTTTTATGAAGTTTTCAGCAATTTGTTCATCTCAGGTACAAAATTGCATTACCAGACAAAAGTGGATCAAACCCTCTTTCCAAACCCTTTTAAACCCTTTTCCTCTCACTGTGGCAACACTCCAGTTGATCTGAAATAACTTCTACCATTACTGTTCTGTCAGGGTTTAGGAGGGTTTGAACCAGGTATGTGACTCCTGTGATTTGGGTTTGTCTGCGTTCTGGTATCAGTGACTGGAGAATGGGTTTTAAATTTCGCCTCTCAAAGTTCTGTCACCAAGACTAAGGCCTTGTTTACATTAACACATGCAGGTGAATTTGGCAGGATAGAGTTTCATTTTGGTGCACGTGATGCCCTAATCCAGGAATGTCACAGGATAAAATGGGATAAAACAGCTTTTTTTAAGCACATATCACTTGCCTCGTGTTTGTCCTCTTCACTAGTTACTACAACTTGGTCACACCAGCATTTTGAATCAAGCTATCTCAATCTGTTCACATTACCTTTGAGGTAATGAATTTCTTATATAACCCTGTTTTTCTGCTACCAAACTAACATCAAGCTTCAATGCTACGCCTCAATCATCCCAATGGCAGTTTACGCCTCAGAAATGTGGAAAGCATCGGCCAGTATTACCCGAAAGGTAGGCGTCTTTCATCAACGCTGCCTCAGAAGAATACTGAAGGTCTGATACTTTGGCCACATCACCAACAAAGAGGTGTTACAACAAAACAAACTGCCCAGCTTCAGCATCATTATTGCAAGCTGCCGCCTGAAACTTGTTGGACACATCATCCACATGGACAACAGGCGAATCCTGAAGAAGATATTTTGATGGGTTCCACCTGGAGGCAGACCAGGCAGAGGCCAGCCACGACTGACCCGGCGTCGGACTTTTATCAACGACCTCAAAACACCCAACATCTCTTAGAGGAAGCTGAAGACCTCATGGCTGACTGTGACTGATGGAGAGCCCTTGTTGCCCAATGTGCGCATTAGTGCTGGTGGAAGAAAAGAAGAGTTCTTCTGCTCAGAACAAGTTCAGAAACTGTTGATAAAAAGCAAAACCTATAACTTATTTCAACTTGGCTAACATCCCCGTCACAGTAGTCACCTTGAAGAGTGATTCATTGTTTCAGTTCATGAACCACACCTGGTACGCTCCCTGAGGTCCCATTTTTGTCTCTAATGGTGCAAATCATGAAAATTCACCTGCAAGGTAACAAAACGTATGTAACAGAACCGGTTAGCATTGCTCAATAATGATGCATCCGAGTTGCTTCCGGCACCTGCTGCATGCTAAGAATCAGACTTTGACTCTTTTGGACAGCAGTCAAACACTGCAGTTGATTCTGAGACAGGAGTCTTTACCAGACTGCACACTCACTGTCTAGTTGCTAGACAAGCTAGTTAGCTTACTAACAGTTAGCAGTTTAGCTACCGTAAACAGCTCATGTTACTTTTACCTTTTTTCACTAACTAGCAAATTAGTGGTCAACTTGCCAGAGCACATGGCATTTGTAAAGTTTCCAGCCTCTGGTAGTTTCAGAGGGATGTGTTGATGAAAGGGCTGTCCTGCTTTCTGGTGTGACCAGGCTAATATGCTAGTTTTATGCTATCATCTGTAATTTTGAATAACAAAGCCCACAATGAACCCAAGAAGACAATGTTTTTCTCAGGTTGGCCAAAGTTCAGGGTTTACTTGTTAGCTTATGGTAAAATTTATTTACCAGGTATAAACCTCCAGAGTAGTCTTGGTTGAGAACTTGCTCACATTTGTACATGAAGCTGTTTATCTGTCTTTGAGTGATTAACCTGGAAAGTAGAGCTTGGTGTATTTTACAAGGTTGAGTCGTTGATAATTGAGAGAATTGTAGAGGTTGGAAATGGGGGTAGGGGCGTCTGTGATATTAAACATCCAATCCAATTTTTAAAAACAGGCCACAAACTCCCACTTTGTTCTTTCAATGAACTCGCATGTAAAATAATAAGCTGTAAAGTGTAACATTGGGCAGGGAGGTCTGTGGGGTTTACAGCACTGTAACCTAGTTTTGACCACTAATATTGGGGTCAAAGTTCAACTATGGCACATACATACAGTACACAACACTGTACATTCATCTTTCATTTGTTTTATATCTGATTTTTACTGTTACATGTTGTGAAAATGGAGTTTTACATTTTTTCAGCAGTCTGTCTCTATATTGAAACCATTTTGTCCTTTTAGAGCTGCATCAAAGAAAAAGAGGCACACTTTATGACCAATGCATACATATTAAAACAGAAATCTGTTTGCTACTGTTTACTGAAGGTGACCAGTAAATTCTCCAACTTGTTTTGTCTTGAGATGATTATTAAAAATTTCCTACAGTCGTCTTTGTTTCGTTTTTGGATGGCTTGACTATTCATAGCTATCCTGGAGACATGCTGGCTGTACTACATGATTTACATAAATGATGGATACAGTTTCCAGGTCTGAAAAGATGAGAAATATGAGATGAGGAGAAATAATTTCTAATCCCATATTTGGTAAATTATTTTGTTACAGCTGTTGAAAAGATAAATTATTACTATAATCTGGCCGATCCCTCTCAGCCACATGATAGCATGTGGTATGAAGGATTCCCCGTATCTGTCCTTGTGGCAGCAGAGCTGAATCAGTCTGTTAGAGAAGGCTGTCCAGCATGTGGTGCAGAGGTTGGTCGGGATGATCCATGATGGATAACGGTTTGTTCTGGGACCACCTCTCCACCACAGTTTCAGAAGTGTCCGGTTTGCCACCAATCACAGATCTAGCCTTCCTGATCAGTTGATTCAGTGTCACTGGCTCCGGTGCTGCTCCCCCAGCAGACACGCTTCACTTAGCTGTCCTTTCTGAAGTCCATCAGCATCTCCCTGGTCCTATTCACATTCAGAATGTGAGTGCTCCGTACTCATCACTAACACATCCAAAGACTACAATCAATATTTCTGTAGGTGTCATGACCCAGAGTTGTACTGAAACCCGAGGTGGACGGGTGAACAGGAATGGAGACGGTACAATCCTCTGTCCTACACTTCACCAAATCAGACAGCACTGTCCAGTCTCATGTGGCCTGTGGGGTAGTCGGTAATCCATGTGTACTGAGATTTCCTGCAATGGCTGAATCACAATAAATACACTTAAAAATTCAAAGACGATCCTTTCCATTCAGCCCTTACTATCCATACAGGTCCAGAGAAAATAGCCCATTGCTGAGTTTATTTGTAACCCTACCAAACATTTTTTCTGATGAGTTTAAGAATTGAATCTCTACGGTCAAACATGATGTAAACTACGGTCCTGTCTGGAGACAAAAAGCGATAAAGTAAGTTATGTTTTTGGACAATTTAGCACTTTGATGAGTTGCTGCTGGCTGACTTTGCACTTTCTCTCAGTTTCTTTAGTCGCATCCATCCATTACATGGAGTTTCTAAACAGTGAGATGGCAGCATTATGACCCTCAGAGGGTGAATCCTAGTGACACTGGTATTTCCCTCATTTATAATACAGCACTGCCACTATACCAACTTTTAAATTGTTCATTTCCTGCTGGTGCACCTGACCTCAGTAATTCTTGGCTGAACTTTGTGCGAATAAGCCTGCATAAAAACACCTTCCTGTGTATGTTGAGCTGTCAGATTAGAGAATCTCTGAGTGAACAGCACAGTGTGCTTACAGAGTGTTATAAGCAGGAAGGGCTTTATGGATAATTTGTGTCCAGATTTTTACCTGTTAATCTACATGCTGACTGGCTGGAACATATTTCATGAATCCAGACACGCTGCAGATGGTACTTACAGCTGAAGAAAGAGAAACATGTTCTCATATCATCTTGAACATCAATCAAAAAGGGGAGTGAAGGAATATATATTTTGTCTTCTTTTGTTCATCACCCATCTCCAAATCGAAGCCCACACCCTGTTTCAGACATTTGGATTCAACCTCAGTCTGTGTGTCTGTGTGTCTGTGTGTAGCAACTCAGCTCCTCTGATCCCATGAACAAAAACTATAAAATACAGCAGGAGCCAAAAAGTGCAAAACAAGGAAGTGGGTGGGCTTGGACCAGAGCGCCTCATCAATCAGTCAGCCAGCAGATTCTTCAGGCCTCCTTACCCAAAGCCCTGACCACATCCGCTTTCCAACCCTCGTGTGACTTGAGTCCAAGTCATGGTTCAGTGGGAACTGGGCAGTGTGAAGCTAAACAAACCACATATAAACATAGAACAGCCTTTCCCACTAGGGTCTGGACCAGAGAAAACAGTGGTACCCCTCAGACGTACCGTAGGCCAGGCTTAATGAAAAATCCAGAGAAGCTGTTGTGCTGTACCTTTGTTGAGCCTCAGAAGTCAAAGGATCATTCAACCACAGGCTGAACCAAACAGATTGCAGTTCTCATTTTTACCACGGCCCTTAAACTCTCTGAACTGGAACAGACGTCTCTGCTCCAAGCCCACCCGCTTTGCTGGAAATGCATCATTGCGAATGTTCCCTTTGATTTACCTCGTTCAGTATCAGTCTTCATTTGCTCGCTGGTACACCTGACCTCAGACTCAGTTTGTGGCTTTAACTTGACCTTAGTCCAAATGTCCTGGGTGGAACTTTTTAATGAGTCGTATCCTGAATGATCCAAACTCCATCTCACTGACTCCAAATCTGCTTTAACAGATAAATATTTCAATATAGTCACAGCGTTGTGAGTGTGGGAACGGAGTGTGGTTTGTGGCTCTGCTGGGGGGGCAGGTGGTTCAGGGTGCAGAGGCTGTGTGGGACACCTGTTACATGTTGTCTAATCAGTCTCCTCTATTTATGTGGTAGCAAGCTGGGAGCAGACAGAGAGGAGAGAGCGCAGGGAGACGAAGAGCTGAACACGCCGGGCAGAATCGAGGCGTCCAATGAGAGCTGAGCACAAAAACAAAAGCACAGCAGGCGCTGCAGTAATTGTGTCTGTGTGCGGTGTTGGGAACCCACAGAGTTCTGATTTGTTACTCTGAGCTACTTGGTTGTGTACTTATTCAACAGGTTTAATTTTTAGTAACAGAGACAAATGCATTAATTGAAGGCAAACTCAGTTTTCAAACAATCTGACATAATTGGAAAAAAAGACAGTTCAATGATAGATTAAAAATGCATCAATGTTAATAATTATTTAGAATATATATTTATAAACAGTTCATTTCATTTTAATTTTCATTTGCACTGCAATCATTAACTTGGTGCTCTACTGGGGTGATACAGAACTATGAGGTCTTTGAGATAAGATGGTGCCTGATTATTCAAGACCTTGTAGGTGAGGAGAAGGATTTTAAATTCTATTCTAGATTTAACAGGGAGCCAATGAAGAGAAGCCAATATGGCCTCTAACCACTTATTGATGTCTGTATTATCTTTTGCATTGTGTTAAATTTCTATCAATGACAGGGGCATATTTTCAGGTTAAAAAAAAACAAAAACAAATAAATGTACATAAATAGAAAGGGTTATGACAAGGACACAAAATTAAATATCAGCTTATCAGATAATAATAATAATTATATATATATGTTTAATTCTTCATATTTTTGTGTTTTGCCAGTTTTGAAGAATAAGAACTTTATTGATGCCAGAGGGAAATTCATGTGTCTGACAACTCATCTACTGTTTGTATGAGACTTTGTAAAGCATCTCTGTCTGAACGAATGAGGGTGAAAGCAGGTAGATCCACATTAGAGTCTGAGATGTTTGGATTCAACCATGTTTCAGTAAAACACATGAGACTGCACTCACACTTTACTTACTGAGTCTTCAAGGGTCTTCAGAGTTGACATTTCCCATGATGACTGTTGGCAGAAATGGCTTATATCTCCACTTCCAAGTCCAAAAACACCTCTTTATCTCAGATGGAATAGGGCAGGATCTTCCAGATTTGCTCCATGTCAGTGAATACAGCTCTTCTCATGAGTAAACTCTTCTCCCCACAGAAGGATCCATCAGTACTTGACAAAAACAAACAAAAAACCTATAAAAATACAAAAAGTAAAGTTTGAGTAAAGAACAGAGCTACCAGACTTTGCTGCTAGCAGCGTGTGTTCTTTTGGTGTTGCATTATAGAAATTAATCAGACACATTTGTTAAATTACTACTTTTTTCTCATTAATATTTTTCTCATGCATATTGTGAGAATAAAGAAATATTCTCAAAACAAACAAAATTCATTCAAATAGCAGCCATTAAAGCATAAATGGTAAATGCCCATTTTTTAAAATATATATTAATAAAAAATGATTTTATTATTTTGAATCAATCTAATACAAAATAAGTTATACTGGGTAACTTAAACCTGTTTTAAATCACACTTTCTCCCTTTACTTTTTTCTTTCAGGATTCACATTCCTCTTTTATATATGAAAAATTAAAAAATATGAAAAATAACAACAACAGACAGACCCTTTGACATAAACACGTATACTTTAGCTACTGACATGCATTTCATGTTTGTTACATATCTTAACAAATTAGAAACTATTTAAATCATGGGGTCCAACTGACAGTTCTGGCTTTAATAAACGAAAATGTTCATGTAAATGCTTAAACTGTTGTATTCACATTCACAATGAATGATTATATTGTTAGTTTGTTGTCCCACTGTACTCCTCTGTAGGTCTTGAATTTAATGAAGCCACGCCTTCGATTCAAACTGTCATCCATCTACTTGAGCGAGATCGTGACGTAATTTGTCCCGCCTAGGCGGCCGCTCCTATTGGATAAACACGCGGAAGTACGGGGGCACTCTCGCTAACAACAATAACAGTTCCTTGTGGTGATTTACTGGAGTTCACTGGATGGTTTTACTCCAACTATGGCTCTGCCGGCTCAGTTCAGATCCATCCAGCACCACCTGCGGACGGCGCAGGAGCACGAGAAGCGGGACCCGGTGGTGACTTATTACTGTGAGTGTGTTCTGACTGACGTTAGCGGCTACTGCTGTTAGCATGGCAGCTTTGTTTATCTGAGAGCTGGCAGGGCGTCAGCTTAGCAGTCGAGGTTTGGGTCTAAAGGGCAACTTTAGACAAAAAGTCCTCACACAGTGTGGGAGATCTTTAGAGGCCGCCGAGCTGCGGCGTTAAATCAGTCCGTTTTTTTAGCGTCTCACGGCGTTAGCTCCGACAGCTTCATTAGCCTGCTAACGTTTCCTTAACAACTGGGATCGTTTGGGAATTTCATAGACTGTTCCCTCACTGACTCAAATACCTGTCGCTGGTAAATCATGTAGTCCTCCAGGTTCTGTTCTGTAAGGCTGTAAACCTGCTGTACTTCTCTCCTGCTAACTTAAGCTGAAGTTAGGAATTGCTCAGAAACTGTCCAGGTAATCACACCTGGCAGGCTGCCAGAGAGTTCTGACGTCAGCAGAGAGGAAGTACCAGTCAGACTATTACTGAGTTGGTTCAAAGGCCGACGTAAATTCCTTGTCCAGCTAGTTTTTTTTCTTCTTCATGCTGCTGTGTCACAGTCATGAGATTTCAGTCAGCTGTGAAGAATGGCCTCCACCCCCCCTGAGCTGCCTGCTTTACTTTTTTTCCCCCAAAGCCTTTATTCAGATTATTTGGCAAATAAATTAAATAGTTACATCACAAAATAAATTCACAGTGCATTTGCATCATTGCATTCCTTTTATATCTTTAAAATATTCCAAAAGAGGGGCTGTTGTTCATCTGTCCAATAGTTTTCTTCCTCCTCAGATCCGCGATAATATTTCTAAAAATAACGTTGCTGTTGATCATTTTTGATCATTGTTGAGCTGCCTGCTTTACCTCCACAGTGACTTATGGGTTTGTTTAACAGTGTTTTCACTGTGATTCACACCACTATAATACATGAGCCAATATCACTTCCTGATCCTGGAGAAATATCCAGCTGACAATCCCAGAAGGTTGATTCTGTTCATCTGGACGGAGTGTTTTCAGTGGGAGGAACGTTTCATCATTCATCCAAGTCGCTTCGTGACTGGACAGAATCAACATTCCAGGATTTCCTTGCCTGGGTTATTGAGCATGCATCAAGTCACTAACAGTAACATCTACAGTATGGTAATCAAAGATGACAGTCTCTCCCTGTCTTTCAGTGCTACACCAAAATATAAGTGTACTGGAGGTCATTATTGGTCTATTCACTTTTGATCCTTATTATGTGAATTGTTTTTGTGTTGACATGTTATTATCACAGAGAGCTACGTACGCTTTGATTTATGAGCTGAACATCATCAGTATTCACCCTGTGACTGTAATTAGCCACTTCATAGATTTTTAGGGGACATTCAGAGCTGGTGTAATGAAGGGTTGAAAACAGTATTAACGGTAAGTTTTATTTGTAGTACTGATTTCTTTCCTTCACTGTCACAAAAGGTGGAATACATACCCGGGTTCTAGCCAGCAGTGGCTCGCCCGGCGCTGCGTCGGGCTGAGAATTTCACCTGTTTTCTATCAGTACTGCAACAATTAGCAAGCGGGCCCGGCTTTTAGGACTAGCAAGTGGTTGTCTGATACTGTGACTTTTTCTGGTTAGATTGCTGCATACAATGCACACCACACATAAAACCTCACCATTACTGGCTTGGGGGGCATGGTGGTGTGATGGTAAGCGCTGTCACTTGATAGCAGGAAGGCTGTGGGTTTGAATCCACCGTCCTACGGGCCCTTCTGTGCAGAGTTTGCATGTTCTCCCCTGTGCCTGCGTGGGTTCATCCCACAGTCTAAAGCAGTGGTTCTCAAATCCAGGCTTCATGGCCCAGTGTCCTGCAGGTTTTAGATGTGTCCCTGATCCAACACACCTGAATCAAATGGCTGAATTACCTCCTCAGTATGCAGTCAAGTTTTCTAGAGTCCTGCTAATGACTTCTATATTTGACTCAGGTGTGTTGAAGCAGAGACACATCTAAAACCTGCAGGACACCGGCCCTCGAGGCCTGGATTTGAGAACCACTGGTCTAAAGACTTGTGCTTGGTTAACAGGTGATTCTAAATCAGATGTAGGTGTGAACTTCAGGTTCTGTCTCTCTGTGTTGCTCTGTGATGTACTGGCAGCCTGTTGAGGGTGTTCTCAGGTGTGCTGGGAGATTATTTCTTATTAACTTCACTTGTACAACATTTCTGACCAAGCAGAACCAGTGAAAGTAAAAGGACCTGTGAGAGAAGCTAAAGCACTGTTGTCACTCACAGTTTGAACATACAAAGAAAAGCGAGACGTGTGAAGTCCCTCCAAACAACGCAGAGCTGAAATGAATCATCTCCTTGTCTCTGATATCTGATCCACCTTTTTGTGTCAGTATCATCTGATAATATCACATCAGTGCAGCTGTTATCCACCAACAATCTACATATTCTGTTGAAACTTCACATTTTCGAATTGAAGGTTGCCAAGAGTACAGCCTCGATTCCTTGAACATATGTTTGCATTGTTAATCACTGAGATTGTAATAAGGCTTTGTGCTTGGTTAATTACTACTGCTGTGTCCTGATGGAGTGCTTAAAGCTACCTGAGGAGTGTCCTGTTGCAGTCACTGTGATCAGCCTGTGAATGCACACAGTGCTTTGTGAGACTGAGATGGGAGGTGATCTGTGAATGTAGTGACAAAGAAAGTGAGAAAGAAGGAAGGATGGAGAAAGAGTACAGTCTGCATTGCTGTACATAAAGTTATTATACTCCATCTCAAAACCACATTTTTCCCCGTCTTGAATTTGGCTAATTTTCACTTAATGGTCAAACGAAACTCATTTCATAGCAAATTTTAAATTTATTTTATTTTTAAATTAGTGTATGTCCTGTTCTGTCACACTGGATCACCCCAGGTGACCTTTCAACTAGACTTTTATTTTGAAACAAGGAGGAAGTCACAGAGAACTGGTGAGGTCATAAACTGAAGGTTCTCCAGCTGACGGTTCTCCTCAGGAACAGGTTACAGGGGGGTGTTCCTTGATATTAAGATTAAGTTCATGTTGTGAAACTCCAGCTGTTCAGTGCAGCAGATCCTCGTACTGTTTGCTCCCACAGTCCAAAGATGTGTCATTACCTCGCCCACTGATAGGTGGAGGGAGGTTGCGTTTTAGGTCATGTTGGTGTGTCTGTCTTTCTGTTAGCTGGATAACTCGGAAAATTATTAAGAGAGTTGTTGGGGGTGGTACAAGGAACAACTGATCCGGATCACAATCTGGATCCAGGATTTTTTACTGCTGCCGAAGGACGATTCCAGATCTAATGATCCAGAAGGCTGAACATTATTTATTGAGCATGACAACATTGGGTGGTATCTTTTGCAGCATGTTGGTTTCCAACACCAAATCTAACCTGAGCGTCTGCCCCCAGTAGCTACATCTCAGGGTACCCACACTGAGGTGCCGTTTACACGAGACCGTTTTCATTTTGAAACGGTGTCGTTTTGATGAGTTTCGGCCTTGCGTTTACACGACAACGGTGTCGTTTTGATGCGTTTCGCCCTTCTGTTTACACGACAACAGAGTGAAAACGATGTGTTTCAGAAACGGGGTCCAGAGTGGAGCGTTTCAGAAACGCACCGGCTTGCGTTTTCGTGTAAACACTTGAAACCGGGGTGATTTGAAAACGCTCGACTCGCACATGCGCACTATGGTTGCGACGGCCAGTTTTTCGCGCACGCGCAAACTGATAAACAGTACTCGTGGATTCACGAGTGCTTCTTATGCTTTTCCTGTGTTTTTACCGTTTTGTAATTCAGCGTTGTGTGCAGCAGCGATCCAACCTCATCATCGGTCCACACAAAACCTCTCACATTGGCCGTTTTGTAAGTAATGAACAATTTGCCGCACTACCTACTGTGTCACTCCACGCATGCGCGTCTTGCGTAAACAAACTTTGCAAAGAGAAAACCAACGCCAACTTGTGGCCTGGCATGGGAACTACATCGTTTTCATCGTTTCACATGTCCTCGTGTAAACGCGGATCGTTTCTGAAACGCCATCGTGTAAACGAAAGGCTGAAACGCATCAAAACGACACCGTTTCCAGTGAAAACGGCTTCGTGTAAACGGCACCTGAGTGAGTAGAGTTAATCAGTCTCTCATTTGAGTCTAGAAAGAGTCTGGTCGCTGCAGCAGTTCTTCCTGTGTTCGAGTACGGTGGTGTTCTGTATATGCGTGCTTCCTCTCAGTCTGCATGCTCTGCCGCTGTGTATCATGGAGCACTGAAGCTCTTACATCAGTGTTTGCTGTATGAATGTGTCCCCCCATGTGTTCGCAGATTCAAACATGGGTGTGTCCTTACATTTAAGTATGTATTTGGTCTGCTTCCCTTGTATCTTCAGACCTACAAGAGTTCAGCTGCTTACACTTTGAGTTCTCGGGACTATCTGTTCTCGTTCTACATGGAAAGAATTACAAAAAGACCTCAAACATCAGGTCTCGATGAATGAGTTTAAAGCCCTTTTAAATAATCTGGAGGTGCAGATGTTTTGCTTGACATTTTTTCACCACCTGCTGATCACCTTCCTGTATCTAGCTGTCCTGTGTTTAGTCTTATCCTGTTTGTATGTGGGGCTGTTCTCTGCTTCAAACTCTGTTAATTCTGCTGCTGCAGGACACTCTTGAAAAAGACATTTTAGTCGCAGTGTGTTTTTTCCTGGTTCAATAAAGGTTAAAAAAGTTCTCGGCACACAGAAAATTTGGGTTGGGCGATGTACGCTCTCCTGAGTGAGAACTGCTGGATGTCTCACAGCTTCACAGCCAGTCAGAAACGTAATGCGGTGTGTGTCAGGGGAGCTCTTGGTTTCAGTTTTTATGAATCACTGCAGATCCTGCAGGGCACACAGGATCCAGCATGTGTAGTCTGGTCATTTAGTTTGTTGTTTGTGGTTGCAGCATATTTCCCATCGTGCACTCTGCTCATATTTACACTGAGACATAGCAGCCAGTACCTGCAGGCTGGACATCACTCCTGTCTATTTGAGGTGTTTGTATTTATTTAATTAAAAAAGTCTTTTGGAGGCACCACTCAGCCTCAGCCCATCACAAACTCAGCATGACTCATTACTGATCCCTGATTGGCTGCAGATGAGTGAGGGTGAGGGTGATGGAGTGAAGGGATAGCAGAGGGCCAGCTGGGAAGTGGAATACACGAGCATAATGATGATGATCATGGAACCATAACTTTCTGTGCTGAACTGATGTCTGTGTGACTGTGTAGTAAAAGTATTCTGAATTTCCTGCTCTGTCTGAGATGGAGGCGGCGTCTTTTTCCTCAGGTGCGTCTCAGAGGTGAAGCTGTGAGATTTTTTTCTGCGATATGTTACAGCTGACAGTGAAGAAGAAGCTCCTGTAACTCCAGGGGACAGTCATTATCGTTCCTCAGGAGTGACGGCGCTCTCTCTGTGGTGCTTCTGCAGAGCAATTTGCTGAACGCCGTCTGTGAGGACGCCGGCATGAGCAGCGATGTGGCTTCTTCATTTCTGACCGTGTCGGGTGAAGAATACTCTGCTGCTGCTCACATTATACCATTAAATTGACTCACCTCTACAAGTCTGTTCCCTTTTTTATACCAAATCTTCTTTTTGGGTGTTTTTCACCCATGCTGTGTTCACTCAGTAACAGCAAACTCTGTGGAGTGAATAGAGTTCAAAAACAAAACCCTGTGAGCACCATGTGAATGTTCTACCAGATGACTTCTTCTGTGAAAAAGGAGTTTTTCTTGACTTGTTTGTGTTCATTTGTCCTTGACATTTCACATGGATATATTGCAGTGTTGGTGCTGCAGCTGATGGTTTGGCTCCCACAGAGCCCTGTTCTCACCATAGAGTCCAACAGGTACCACAGTCTCTAGGGGAGGGGCAAGAATGTTAAAGTACTATCAACCAGTAATGTTTGAGGAGGTTCAAAGTCATCTACCATTTAAATTTGTCCCTTTTCTTTTTCCAGTGGATCTTTATAAAGTATGAGCAGCGCATAGAACAGATGTTCTGGCCCTGAATGTCCGCTGGCTGCACCAGAGGATCTGAAATGGGGGCTGTTGTCCCCAGAGACCACGGTCTCAGAGACCATGTTTTGACTGACGAGGTGCCGGTGCTTGTGCTAGTTCCAATCAGCCGGTGAACTCGTCTGGACACGGAAGCCGAAGCGCACAAACGTGGGAGAACACGCTCCCCTTTCTGTGCTGCAAATACGTTTTAGGGTCCAAACCAAACTACTGCAGCATCTGTGTGCAGCACAGAGGGAAACACAGACAGCGATTAGAGCAAGACGACAAGTACGCACTTTGTGTCCTTTTATCTGTGATATGAACTGATACAAAGCAGCAAGTTCAGCCTTAGAGCCCAACCTGATTCACAGCCGTGAAAATCGCTGCGCTTTTCTCGTGCAGTACACACCATGCAGTAGAAAACTACATGGAGATGGCAGAGTCACGCCCCTCTGCCACTTACGTCACACATTCTTGGTTCGAGACCAGCTAGCTCGGTGCTGGAGCTGAACCCGTTTTTCGGCCGAGCACAGAGTGAGTTCGCAGGGGAAAAAACGCTGAACGGTTCGAGCGCTTGGCACCGGGTCTGTGGCAAAAGGGCCACATTGGTTTGGGATTTCTTGGAGAGACTCACCAGGTCAGGCTTTTCTTTTATAAACCACGACAACGTTAACTGCAGCATCTTTCCTCACCTCTGTTACCTGGAGTCACTGGACTGGACCTGTCTTTCTTTCTGTTGAATTAGCTGACAAATAAAATGGCGTTCTTTGTGGTTAACTGGACTAAGAGACTGACACAGACACGTGTACTGTCTCCTGCAGTTTTGGTGAGGTTTTTTTTAAAAGTCTGTTACGTAGCACTAATTAGTGGGTACCTGGGTCTTTGGTTAGCAAGCATCCATAAACAATCTTGCTAACATCAGTTGATAACTTTGCACTGTACCTCCTCATCCAAATACTTCTGGCTCCGGTCAAACCTGGTCGTGGCAAAGACACTAATGTTGGAGTTTCAAACCAATGGGTGACATGCGGCCATCTTTTATATACAGCCTGTCCCTCACTGCATTCATAAACATGGGCAGACCTGCCAGAGGAGAGGAGAGGGAGTCTGAGCTCATTTTCTTCCAGAGCACTGATTATGGGGACGTCCCTGTTAGTGACTACAAAGTCCAGTTTCAGCAGAAAAGGGCCATCCTGCTTTTTTTATCAGCAGGTACGCTGTGGCTTTGGTTTACATCAGACCAGTTCAGGTTTCAACCTTCTGTTAATGTGTTAAATTCAGCTGATCTGGACGCTGTCTGTCACACAGACACTGAATCACAGAGAGAGCACACAGGTCTTATTGTCCATGCTCGTAATTTCCCTTTGACCTTCAGGGCTTTCAAATTGTTTCGGAGTAGCAGGGGGGCATGCCAAAGTAGCAGGCACCTTATGACTGAGACTGAAGCCATGACGGCAGCAGACGATATGAATAGTCACATGGCAGTCGTGAACCAATCAAATGGCTCAGATTGAAAGAACGTAAATTTTGCAACATGCATCCACATGGCGCTGGAAATGGAGACGGCGAACGGCGCAAAAATTTTTTTTAGGAAAATTAAAAAGTAGACGGTGCAGAGTGGTGGAGTAGGTGGAAAATGCGCCTGCCGCCAGCATAATTTGAAAGCCCTGGCCCTTTAAGCTGAGGTCAAGGTCACAGAGAGTCAAACTTGTCGACATTTTTAGTAGATACTTCTATGGTATGAATTTGAACATCCTCGGTCACATTATCGTGTCCTCTCACCTCTGACCAATTATGGCAAAAATGTAATCAGGTGATCTAGGGGTCATCTTTCATTCAGGTGTATTATGAATCGGACTGTATTTTTAATATTAACAGACAGACGGGTGGGGGGGGGGGGGGGGGGGGGGGGGTAGTTAAAAACCAGTTTTTGGGAATGTTTGGAGCTGTCAGTGAAGTCCTGTGGCTGCTCCTGTGATGTGTGTGTCCTTTGAAAAGGTGCTTAATGGATTTATCAAAAACGACTGCTGGGGACCTGTTTTTATCCTGCTGAGGTTCAGAACATGACTGACTGGGCAGATAAGCAGTTTAACTTTATCTCACAGCAGCAACAACAAGCTTTATCACTGAAGTTGATCCTGAGAGATAGACGTGACTGATGAGACTCCTACAAGGAGAAGGCGACTTATAAGGTGATTAATCAAAGTTGCCTATACTGAGTGAGTGTGTGTGGTTGTTTGTGGTGTAACTGGTGGCCCTGTCTGTGGGGATGTATGCTGTTTGGCATGTGGTGGACCAGTGACCCAGCCAGACCACTGGAGGTCAGCAGCACCATGTGTCTGTGACTCAGAGAGGGGGGAGGTAGGTTAACTTTTCTAGGGAAGGAGTTGGCGTGTGCATTTGAGGCACAGAGACTATGAATATGTTTTCTGTCACCATATTGATCCACATTAACAGGAAGAAGGTTTTTAAGAATACCAGTGATGAGTGAGCCAAGGCTTAAAAGAAGGAAAAGTGTTGACTTGAAAGGGTGTTCCTCGTGTATACCGCTTAATAGACCAATACAACTAGGGCTGGAATAATGGACCAGCTTGGAGTGCATGTCACAGTCACATCTGCAGTTCAGTGCAAAGTTTTGGTTGCAGGAAAAACAGGAACCCCTGGAATAAGTTAATAAAATCTTTGGCAGACATCCAATGAAACAAAACAGAGTTTTCTGGTTAAACTGATCGACTGGACTGAATCCAATCAGTGAGAATTAGTGTGTAGTTCATACCAGGCATGCTTACACCCTCGGGCTGTATGATGTGACCCTTTGTTAGTGAAGTTATGGAGGCTTTGAAACCTTGAGTTCTGCATTTTTGTTATGAAACTGATGTAATGATTGAGAGATGGATCCGACTGTGAATCTGCACACTCATTGGTTAATGACATAATTCAAAAGATGGACCTCATTTTTTTATTCAGTATGGCCTGAAAATAGTGGCTGAGCCAATAAAATCCTCAGCAGTCACAGAAAAAGGGAGCTGAGGGCCATTTTCCCATAGGCTTCAGGGTTCCAGCCAGCGGTTGATGGCCCGGATGTGTGTCATGCGGAGTATTTTACCGGATCGCTATCTCTTCCCTATCACGGCAATTAGCAAGCCAGCACACACTCCGCCCCGCTGTGACTTTGTCACTAGATTTAGTGAGTTTTCAGACTCTTCTAGTGACTTTTTTTCCCCCAAAAAAGTGACAAATTTAGCGACTTTTTCTCTGACTTTGGTGATTTTTGGAGATAGCCCAGAAACCCAAAATCCTCCACAGATGCCGTGTTTTGTGTACATGCAGCGCTCATACCGCATCCCTTCGTATATTTCAGCATCACCTAGACCTCATTTCAGACAACCCCCACCCTCCCTCCCCAATTTAGCACGTTAATTAGCATTAGCAAGAAAATTAGCATTATCCCTCCCCACACACAGGCACCGAGCTGAAATTATTTTCTTATTTCAACATTAGGGTCAGGACTGCAGCCATTTGGGAGGGGCTCAAAGTAGAGCCACTGCTCCCCCACATTGAAAGGAGCCAGCTGAGGTGGTTCAGGCATCTGACTAGGATGCCTCCTGGGCGCCCTTTGGGTGAGGTGTTCAGGCATGAATTACCGAGAGGAGACCCCGGGACAGACCCAGGACACGCTGGAGAGATTATATTCCTCAGCTGGCCTGGGAACGCCTTGGGGTCCCCCCGGAGGAGCTGGAAGAGGTGACTGGGGAGAGGGAGGTCTGGGCATCTCTGCTTAGGCTGCTGCCCCCACCACCCGCCCCTGGATAAGTAGAAGAAAATGGATGAATGGAAATTTTTAACATGCATGAAGACAAAGTCACTGATGAAGTTAATAAAAACAAATTGTCATTGTAGCAGACATCATGTTACCGTTGTGTTAGCAGAAGTAGCATGGAAACTAACCAAAGTCCTCAGGTTGTTCATCCGTAACATCGTATGATAGGATGTTTACTTTCTGTTGAGACTGAACACAAAGCTCGCCATGGCTACAGCATGATCACAGAGGAGGTCTTAAAGGCAGGCCTCCGTGGATCCACTCCATCCACACTTTGTTCCCTCGTTGTTCACTTAATTCAGGCTGTCAGTGTGTGGAAGCTCAGGCAGTTTGAACTCTTTAATCACAGCCCACGTCTTCTGCAGCTGCTTTATCTGTCCTAGCCTCTGGCTACAGGCAGCACAAAATCTCGCTATCAGCTACCATGACTGCAAACTGTAAGGAGTTGTAGTTTGTTTTTTTTTGTATAGATTCCAGGTTTTTCCATGAAGTATAGAGAGATGCTGGAGAACTGTCACTTTCAGCTCTGCCCAACATACATGATTGGCATTTATAAAGTTTGATAATGTCTGTACTGTATTGATTAATGGCTCTTCAATGCTGTGCTTGGATACCCATGCTTCTATGGTGCTAGACCCTTAATGTGAGTTTAGCAGGTATGGATAGGCAGGGAAATGTTAACTGGTTAGAGATACTTGGAGTTAAGTGACAGTGACAAAAATGCTCTGCAAGCTCTGCCAAACTGCCAGTTAGAGGAGTGATAAACAGGTGACTTTAATAAACGATCCCAACACGACACAGACGTCCAGGGATATATATAGTGATGCCCACGGGGAAAGACAGCAACGCCAACTGAGTAGCGAACGTACTCGGAGCAGCAGGCGGTGAAAAAGACAGACGCTGACTCACTCCAGTCTGCAGCCTTTGTCAGTTGCTGGTAATGCAGGATTTCATCAGCTTCTGTGAATGAGATTCTCAGCTGTCACAGACTGAATCTCTCTGAATGGGAAACTTTGTGGAAAACACATTTACAGCCTGTTGCTCTTCTTTCAGTTTTGAGCCTCACTGTTGTTTTTTTGGGCCAGCAGCCTGCCCATTATCCCTGATTCAGGCTACGTTCACACTGAAGCCTGAAGTGACCCAATTCCGATTTTTTTGTGAAATCCGATTTTTTTCTGCGTGGCCGTTCACATTTCCAAATATATGCGACTTGGATGTGAGCTGTGTGTGAACAGCAGATGAACCTGAAAGTGTCCCGCATGCGCAGTAGAGGACGCGATAACGTCACATGTAGCGAGCGCGCCCAATGTTTGCGGAAGTCACACGTTTTCCTTCCCGCGTCCGTGTAACGGGACGCAGAATAGTGACGTTTGTCGAGTATCAATGACGTGCCGGTCGGATGAATGCGACCTGGCCGTACAGACTCAGGTTGCATTTGAAAAGATCGGATACGTATCGGATTTTGGACCACATATCCAAGTGGCCTGGGTCGCATTTGGAAAAATCCGATCTTTGTTGTTCAGACTGGCATGAAAAGATCGGATACAGGTCGCATGAGGGCGAAAAAATCAGATTTGAGTCACTTCAGGCTGCAGTGTGAACGTAGCCTTAGATTCACTGTGCAGTGAATGCCAGCTCCCACTACAAAGGTACTACTAAGGTAGAAATCCTTCATTAAGAGGGCAGCAGTCTTGAGATTGTTTGACCGAATGGCCAACTTGCTCTTGTCCAACCAAAGACTCATTGGTTGTACAAGAAGAAAAATGATGCAGCCTTTCCTGATTTTTAGCAGAGAGAAGCACAGATTAACTGTGGAAAACACCACTGCGTACATCATACAGACACACAACTGCTAATTAGTTATTAAAAACCAAAAAATTAAAATGCAGGCAGATCAGATACTGGAATAAAAATGCTCCAAAAGGCACTCTGTCAAAGTGGTTACATCCATAATTTTATGCATGAAAAATCCCCTACTTACAGTTGTTGTGAAGTAGTTATAAAGACCAAAACCACTTTGCAGCAGGCTGTTTATTTCTGCTGTAAAGTTGGGAGTCTATGGTCCCCATAGACATATTTTGTCTATGATGGGGACTTACTGTTAGAGCCTCAAGTGGACAGTAGAGGAACTGCAGTTTCTAGCATTACAGCGTTGGCTTCATATCAGTACTTCCTGTCAGCAAGTGACAAAATCAGGACTTCTGATTAGATTTTAAAGAGTACATCCCTAAAGAAAACCTAATCTACTCCCCACCTCCACTCACACTGAGATAATGATGCTTCTTTCTCTGATAGGCTCTTTGTCTCAATCACTGAAACAAGTCGAAAACTGCCACTAATTGGCTAACAGATGGTTACAAATCTGGCCCTCCAGAGAAATAAATATTGTATTAAATTGGAAATCTGACTCTTGTCTCTAACACAGTGTGTGTGTGTGTGTGTGTGTGTGTGTGTGTGTGTGTGTGTGTGTGTGTGTGTGTGTGTGTGTGTGTGTGTGTGTGTGTGTGTGTGTGTGTGTGTGTAACATAATTGTATTAGAGCCAAGGTGTACTTTCTTGAGGCACTTTGAGCCGTTGTGGCTGGCAGTGCCGAGTGAGCGAACATTAAAACATACAGAACTTCATATATATATAAAGAGGCCGTTCGTTATGTGGGGCCCATCAGGCCCCCACATAACGAACATGCACTGCCATCCTTTTTGTCTGACTGCAGGTGCATTTACCATCACTCAGCCTCAGCCCTACATCAGCAGGGCCATCTAAATTACCCAGCTAATACCAGGCAATATTTTATCTCACCTCCACCCCAGAACAGGCCAGTCAATGGAGGTTTGAGTCAACGCCATGATTTGTTCAGTTGTAATGAAGCTGCGTAATTCACCTGCAGCTCCCCGGCTGACAGCATTTGGCTGTGCTACAAACGCCGTTTCACACTGATTGGACTGTCGACATTATAAATGAGAAGAGGGTGAACACAGGTACCATCCCTGTGTCTGAGACACACACACACACACACACACACACTGCTTTTTATGCAGTTTTTAGTGTAATATCCAAACATGCAGGCAACTTATTCAAAGTTGAAATGTTCTTCGTCAGTGAAATGATTGATTCTGTTGTTTGTTGGTCTGCAGTGAAATGGCTGTAGGTATTTGTCTTGAATGATTTGTAGTCACTGGATTCTAATAAACAGCACTGAAGTGTTTGGCATTAATGAATCCATACAGGGAGGCACAGCTTGGAGAGATGTTCAGATGTTTCCCCTCAAAGCTCAGAAACCAGGAACATTAAGTCCAACACTCAAGCCTCCGTCCCTTCCCCACTAACATGTAATTAGTTTAAACTGCAGGGAAGTCGGCACAGTGCACAGACTGCAATGGTTCAGCCATCGCTGGGTCCACATGCTGGCTGTAATTACATGATTTCAGAGTTTGCAGCTGAGCGTGATGATTATCTCTTCAGCATGAAGGGAATGATATGAGTGTGGTGACAGTGGTATAGATTTTCCTAATGACCCTCACTGTAATAGAAGACATGACCTCATTGATGACTTATAACTTGGTCTGTTTCCAACTAAGTTCACAGAGAACAGGCTCAGACTTCCAGCTGATTTCCCAAAAGTTTTAACGAATGAAGTCAGCCTGGAAATTGAATGATTTGTGGAAAACTGCAGTTGACATCAGGGATCAGAAGTCACCCTCACGTCACACACTTAGAAACCTAAGGCTCAGACAGCCTGTCACACTGAACCAGCTTTCCACGAGGGGCACGGAGACGGAGACTATGCTGTAGTCACGCGAGACTTTGTGAATCTCGGCAGTATCGTTAATGGCGGCGTGACTCTATCAGCAAACATTTGCGTGATTAGCCTTTTTTTTTCTCGCCAATTTATAACTAGACAGGCTTAAAACTAAAAAAATATAGGTAGTTTCTTAGCCTAACTTAAATTATTTTCAACAATCTGGAGGACGGTGGAGAGGACCTGGATAGTTTGCTGCGGTACATCGACGGGTGTTTTGAGCGAGTCGTCATGGGGAAAACAGACAAGACGCCGACTCCCTCCACCAGCAAAGCAACGCCGTCCACAAAAAGAAGCCGCCCAGAAGATTCCCCAGAGGCAACTTCGCCACCCACCACCAATATTGTGGACATTCTGGAGTCCATTAATAACAAATTGTCCAGCTTTGACGCCCGCTTGGCCCTGGTTGAAATCCTTCACAAGGAGTTTCAGGCCCTGCGGGAGTCAGTCGAGTTCAGCCAGCATCAGGTGGAAACACTGGCTGCTGAAAACGCGGTCCTCAGAGAGTCGGTGAATTCCCTCACCGAGGAAACGACCCGGCTCTCAGAAGAAAATAAGAAAATTAAAGAATCGATTATCGAGCTTCAGGCCCGCAGCATGAGAGAAAATCTTGTGTTTTCAGGTATCCCGGAGAAGGCAGAGGAGGACCCGGAGGCTACAGTGAAGGAATTTATCCAAACTCACCTGAAGCTCCCGGAGGACGCCGTGAAGACCATCGCCTTCCATAGAGTCCACCGCCTGGGAGGGAAGCGACCCGGAGCACGCAGACCCAGACCGATCGTGGCCAAATTCGAACACTTCAAAGAAAAAGAGCTGGTGAAGAGCCGCGGCCGGGAGCTGAGAGGGACGGACTTCAGCGTCAACGACCAGTTTCCAAAGGAGATTCTGGAGCGACGCAAGGCCCTATTCCCCATCCGGAAGAAGCTCATGCAGGAAGGCTCCCGGGCTGTCATCGCCGTGGACAAACTGTATGTAAACGGACAGCTTTACCGAGACAAAAACACCACGCCATGGCTCAGCTGATCGATCAGGTGATCTGTGTCCATATTAACGTTCTTTTCTGAGTTTTTTTTTCAACTATCTAAACAGTACCATTAAATAGTCTAAATCTGTCTAAGTAGTACCATTAACGCCGACGAGTCAGCATAGTACCGTGATCGTTTGTTTGGTTGTTTGTTCTGTTTTGTTTTCCCCTCATCTAATTTCATTCTTATGTCACTTAGTTCACTTTTTACACGTCTTTTTTCTTTCTGCACTCAGCAATATGTTTACGTCACTTACAATGCTACAGTTTACTACACTAACATACAGCGCAGATGCACACACACCAACATACAGCGCACATACACACGCACACATCAATATAAAGGGCACACGCCAACATACAGAACATATGTACACACACACACACATCCTTAGTGAGCACACAACAGTCCATCAGTTAGTTTAAATATGAGCACACTCAGATTTGTCTCATGGAATGTGCACGGAGCTGGTTCGAGGGAAAAGAGACTAAAAATTTTTAATCGGTTAAAAGACTTAAAAGCAGATGTTGTTTTTCTACAGGAGACACATGTGTCCAAAACATCTGTGCTCACTCTTTCCTCTCCACAGTTCCCTCACACGTACTCAGCCTGCTATAACTCCAAACAAAGAGGTGTAGCTATATTGATTAACAAGAAGATAAACTTTAACATTAGCAACAGTACAATAGACCCTGAAGGTAGATTTATAATACTTAATTTATCTATACAGAATACAGATTTATGTATTGCTAGTATATATGGACCAAACGTTGATGACCACTCCTTCTTTCATGCTTTGTTCACTTCACTCTCAGATCACTCTGACACCACACTTGTAATAGGAGGAGACTTCAACCTGGTACTTAATGCAGATATTGACAGGCTCAGTACAGCAGCGAGTCAGAGGAACTGGCAGTCTGCAGACATTCTTAAACAGTACATGAAGGATTTTGGACTTTGCGATGCTTGGCGTTCACATCACCCTACTTTGAGAGATTATAGTTATTTCTCACAAGTACACAAATCTCATTCCCGCTTAGATTACTTTTTAGTTAGCAGCTCCATAATGATGGATATCACAGACACTCAGATTCACCCTATCACTATTAGCGATCATGCACCGGTGTCTATGTCTCTGACACAGAAAAGAGTCACACCACCAATCAGGAACTGGAGATTTAATACATCATTACTTAAAGAAGAAGATTTTATTAATTATTTCAAAAAGGAATGGTCAGCATACTTAGAATATAATGATATTCCAGGAATATCACCATGTGTTCTTTGGGAAGCAGGAAAGGCAGTAATGCGGGGCAAAATAATATCTTACTGCTCGCATAGGAAAAATAAAGAAAAAGCACTTGTGTTAGAATTAGAACAAAAAATTAAATCTTTAGAAACTGCTTATGCCGCTTCACCACAAGAACATACAATTATCAGCCTGAGGAAACTGAAACTGGAGCTAAATGAAATAATTGATAAAAGGACACAATTTATGTTGCAGAGGCTGCGTTTGGAAAACTTTGAGCATGGAAATAAATCTGGAAAATTCCTGGCCAAGCAATTAAAACTGAATAAAGAAAAAACAGCTATTTTTTCTATTAAAGACTCGACTGGTATTATTACTCATGACCCACAACAAATAAATAACTCTTTCAGAGACTTCTATGAAGCCTTATATTCACCACAGATTAACCCATCTGATACTGAAATTGAAGAATTTCTTAATAATATAAATCTACCAAAACTAAATGACAGCCAGGCTGCAGCTCTGGATTTACCTCTTTCATTGTCTGAACTTAGTGAAGCCCTACAGCATCTCCCAAATAATAAAGCCCCAGGCCCAGATGGTTTTCCAGCCGAGTTTTATAAAGAATTTTGGTCTGAGCTAGCTCCCATTTTTTTCAGAATGGTAACTCAGATTCAGAATGACCACATCTTATCTCCAACCTTAAACTCTGCTAACATTAGCCTGCTTCTTAAACCAGGCAAAGACCCCACACTCCCATCCAGCTACAGGCCAATCTCTCTCATTAATGTAGATCTTAAAATAATTTGCAAAGCCCTTGCCAAAAGATTAGAAAGTATTACTCCATTTATTGTACATCCAGATCAAACAGGCTTTATCAAGGGTCGGCACTCAGCCAATAATACACGTCGACTGATAAATATAATAGACTATTGTTCTATTAACAAATTAGAGACGACAATCGTGTCTTTAGATGCAGAGAAAGCATTTGATCGGGTAAATTGGAAATTCTTACTAGCAGTTCTGCAAAAATTTGGATTCGGTTCATCCTTTATAAACTGGATCAGAACACTACACAGCTCTCCGAATGCGCGAGTTAGGACAAATGATCTCATTTCACAAAGTTTCAGTCTGCAGAGGGGCACTAGGCAGGGCTGCCCACTCTCTCCCTCTCTTTTTGTAATTTTCATTGAGCCGCTAGCAGCAGCAATCCGTCAAAATGCAAATATTAAAGGGATTCAAACTGAAAATATGGACCATAAACTTAGCCTTTATGCTGATGATGTATTACTTTTCCTTGGGAATTCACAAGGCTCTCTTTTGAAGACTATCACACTGATAGATAAGTTCTCATCTATATCTGATTACTCTATCAATTGGAGTAAATCAACAGTTTTGCCTCTGAATTGTAATTTCCAGAGAACCTCTAGGACCCCACTAAAGTCAGGAAATATTAGATATTTAGGCATAAATTTTTCCGCCAGGCTCTCAGACTTGGTACGATTAAATCATATCCCCTTATTAAAAACAATAGAGGATGATCTCACACGTTGGAACAGTTTACCTATATCACTTATGGGGAGAGTTGCTGCCATTAAAATGATGGTTTTACCAAAAATTAATTATCTATTTTCATTGATCCCTAATAAACCTTCTATTCCTTGGTTCAAGTCACTAGATTCAAACATCTCAAAATTTTTATGGAAAAACAAACCGTCAAGAATAAGCTTAAAAACTTTACAAAAGCCAAAACACAGTGGAGGTCTAGAATTACCAAACTTTTATTACTATTTCTTAAGCAGTAGATTGCAGTATATTTCAAAGTGGATCAAATCCAACTCATTAGACAACCCATGGCTGGATCTAGAACAGGCGTTTTGTGGAAAAATAAAAATCTCAGATTTACCTTTCATTAGTTCCAGTATTAAACATCATAACTGCTATAAAGTCCTTAGTATAAATACCTCTCTGACAGCCTGGTGGGAATTTTTAAAAATAACTAAGTCTTCACTCATCCCCTGTAAACTAACACCCATTTGGAACAATCCAGATATTTGTCAGAAAAAGAAAATGCTGAATTTTCCGTTATGGCGTGATAAGGGTATAAATAACTTAGAACATATTATCCAAGATGGAAATTTTATCACGTTCCAAGAACTTATATCAAAATATAGAATTGACAACGGTAGATTTCTGGAATATCAACAAGTTAAGTCCGTCCTACAGGGAAGATTTAACCTTAATCAATTGAATCTAGAAATGCCTACTTGGGTAACAGAATTTCTTAACCTCTGTACCCCAAAATTGTTATCAAAATTATATAAATTATTAATAAAAACTGATGATTCAGTTTCCCTCCCAATTACAAAATGGGAGCGTGATCTTTCTGTCAACCTGGATCAAAATTTATGGACAGAAATATGTTTAAATATCTTCAAAATGACTAAAAGACCCCAAATACAACTTGTACAATATAAGATTCTCCATAGAACATACTACACTGGACAAAGGATGTTCCAAATGGGCCTTACACACTCAAACATATGCACCCACTGTACAAGCAATTCAGAGGATAATCATCTACACGCTCTGTGGTCTTGTGTACCAGTTCAGAGATTTTGGCAGAGGATTTGTGAAGATCTATCCACATGGTTTAGCTGTCATATCCCAACTTCCCCCAGACTATGCATCTTAGGTGATGTCAGTGAATTAATTATGGAGTTAAATATATCACACATAGTTCTTACTGCCTTGTGCATCGCTAAGAAGATGATCCTCATGAACTGGAAGACAAAAAATAAACTATGTATTACTCAGTACAGAAATTTATTAGTAGATCATGTTAGTTTAGAGAGAATGTCTGCTTCTTCTAAAAACAAATTGGAGGAATTTGACTCTCTTTGGTTCCCACTGCTCAGCTCCATTACTTAGTGGGGGTGGTGGGCTGCGGGCTCTGCTCCTGATGTGCTTTGTGGGGGGGTGGGGGGGGACTCCGGGGGCCTGGGTAGCTGGTAGCCTCCTGGGGCTGGGGTCCTGGGGCGACCTTCTGGTGATGTCTGTGTGCCTGTCCTGGTTGGTGGTGGTGGGGGCTTGGATGGTGCTGCCTTCAGTCCTGGGGTGTGGGCGGGGTGCTTGGGGGGGTGGTGCCGGCCCTCGGTCGGTTGGCTGGTCTTCCCTGTGTGGCTTGGGGGCTGGGGTCTGGGGCCCCGGCACTGGGGCCGCGCCGGCTCCCGGTGGGCCCCCCCTGGCGCGGGGGGGGCCTCTGCTGTCCCGGCCGCGCCGCCGGGTGGGGTGGGTTGGCCTGACGTCGGGATGTCCGGTCTACGCTTTTGGGGCCCTGGGGTGCCTGCATTGCAGGGGGGTGGGGTGGGGGATGGGGCCGCGGTGGGGTGGTTGGGGGGGACTGGGCACTGCATTTCCATGCCCAGGCCAGTATGTCCTGTCGCCTGTTTGTGTCTATTGTTGAGTGAATGGGCATCTAGGAGGAGCGGGCCGCCCTCTGCGGTGGGGGCGAGGGCGCCAACCTCGGGTGCTGCAGTGCTCCGGGATGCTGTCACCGCGGCCCCGGGCTCACCTCCCCCTGCCCTGTGCTGGGGTGTGGGAGGTCGGGGTGCCTATTGAGCCAGCGGCCAGCTGGCTCTCTTCTTCCAGGATTTTTCCTGGTCATATGCCCCCCCCCCCCCCTCCCCCTCCCCATACACAAACACACACACACACACACACAGAATACACATCACTCACAGATGTAGGATGGAGAGGCCACGTGGAGAGCTGCACCACCACTTGCCTCTCCGTTTTAATTGCACTTTAGTCATTATAACTCACAACACATACACACTTACACCCTGATACACATAGGACCTTTGGGGCAGGCATGTTACTCAGAGGTTGATGAGATGGGCCGCTGAGGTGGCCCCACTCGGATCCTCGTCACTGTCTGTCTCCAAATTTTATTTGCACTTTAGACATGGAGGGTTTTGGGGGGGCAGTATGGGCAAGCGCTGACGACCAACAGTTGGCGCTTGTGGCATAACTGTCCCCTCAATTTTAACTGCCCCCTATACACCTCATTCACTCACAAACATTAACACATAGACCTACAAGTTGGGGAGGAGGAGGGGTGGATGGGCCATCTTACACCCCGATTTCTTGCGTCTCGCCCGGGGTAGGGGTCGGGGGGTTCCTTGGGGACCGGGCTGGTGGCGTCCTGGGGTCGCTGTTGGCCCTGGGGTGGTTTCCACTTGCCCCGCCTTCAGAGGGTGGGTAGCTATGGATGAATGTGTGTCTTTGTGTATTTGTCACCGTCTCCGTGAGTATGGGTGGGTGAGTGAATGTGTATGTATGGCATATCTGTGTGTGGGTAAGTATGTATGGGCATGTATGAGTATCTGTGTATAAATGTGTACACGGGTGTCTGGGTGTGTTTGTATGTATGGCTGGACCTGGGTCTGGGCCTTGTGCCTTGCCTCCTGGCCGCTCCTTGCTGGTTGCCTCCTCCCCCCTACCCCCCTGGGATGGGGGTGCCTCGGGGTTCCTGGGTGGGGCTGGGTGTTCTGGCGTGGGTACTGGCCTGCCCCCCTTGGGGGTGCGGTGCGGGGCTGCGTTGGCTTCTTCGGCGTGGGGGGGGGCTCTGTGGAGGGTCGGGCGGTCCTTGGGTGCCGTGGGCCCGGGAGCCCTGCCGCCGGCCAGTGCAGGGGGCTGGCCGCTGGGGGGGGGCTGGCTTCTCATCGCCTTGGGTTCCCTGGAGCCCTCGCTCCTCGACTGGGGGGGCTCCGTCTGAGACCACCCTCTCCCGTCTGCTGGGGTAGGTGTGCGGTTGTCTTTGGACTGAGTGGCCGGGGGTCTTCCTGGCCCTTGGTGGGCTGCTGGTGGCCTGGGTTTCCGGGGGCTTTCCGTACCTGCCTCTGGCTTCTGATGGGTGGAGCTGCAGCGTTTTGCCCTCATTGGTAAGTACGTTCCATGACACAGACACAAACATGACACAGACACAAACGCCCACTCAATCACAACTCAACAAAATTGTTGGTGTGCGTAACATGCTTTGTTAGTTTTGTTTTTCACACACAAATTTATTTTTGCAAGTATTGATAGTATTTTTTTTATATGTTAAAGTGATGAAGTATCTGATTAATAGACTTGTGCTCTTTCCCCTTTTTTTTTTTGCTCCCTTTCTCTCTCCCTTTTTCTTCTCTTTATTTTCCTCTTCTTCAGCCTGTCAGCTCTGGCTGTTACATAGTATGTGGAAAAATAACTCAGATAAATAAAATAAAGGGTTAAAACAACAACAAGAAGAGCCTATTGAGAACCTATAGAGCTCATCTTGAAATAGCAAATATGTTTGGCACAACAACGCATTCAGATCACAGTTCTGCTTGCAAGATCTACCAGACATGACAGGCTAAAAAAAAAAAAAAAAAAAAAAAAAAAAAAAAGAAGTCACCCTGAGCTGAGGTTCTTCTGGATAATGTGACCTAACTCAAGCTTACCTCCACGATTTACAAGCTGTCTCATGTATCACAATGTTGCCGTGAGTGGATACGGTCGGTTAATTCATCCAAACCTTCGGGGCTGATCAGGTAACTTTAATGTTGCAAACTAACATCACCAGATTCATGCCATGTGGCTAAGTTATAGCTAGCTAGCCAACTGAATTACATGACATTATTTATGCATGTAAATGTGGAGTCTTCTTCACACACATTAGTGAACCACTTGGAGTTTCATGTGGTTCACTAATGTTGGTAGAAGCAGTCTGCATGCCTAGGTGCTTGGTTTATACACCTGTGGCCATAGAAGTGACTGGAACACTTGAATTCAATGATCTGGATTTGAGGGAATACTTCTGGCAGTATGGAAATACAGTTTATGAGGCCACAACAGTTTGTACAGTTCTAATGATCTTGGAAGTCAATATTTGTTGTGACCACCTTTATTCTTCAGCTCAGCCTGAACTCTCTGAGGCAGCTTCCTGCAGTCTCTTCAGGAATCGTTCTCCAGGCTTCTTGAAGGACATTCAAAGCTCTTCTTTGGATGCTGCTGCCTTTTTTCTGTTCTCTGAAAAGAAGATCCTGCACCGCTACAGTAACGTTGAGGTCTGGGCTCTGATGAAATGCAGCTCCAAACCTCCACCACACTCACTGTTGTAGCTCCCTCCTTCCTCTGCACATACTGACGGTCGTTTGAACCAAAATGTCAAATTTGGATTCATCGCTCCAAACTCTGTTAGCATTTCCTGTCTCCACTGACAGGACGCGGACTCAGTTCAGTTAACTCTCTGGAAGTTTCTGTGAGCTGCTTTTAGTACCAAAGCAAAGACATATTTGAAGATAGCAGATAGTCAGATATTTCCTCGCTGTGTTCGGTTCTGTATTCGAGCTGCACGTTGCAGTCGTGCTTTTCAGCTCGTCGTGGTGGATTAACTCTCCGCAATCTGTGGCAGTGATTTAACTCTGTGGGCCTGGACTCCACAGGCCCACTCTGAACATTTTTCCCTCTCCACACACACTCAGACACACACAGCGACTCAGCTATTCTCCAAAATGATGTCCTTGTCGTCGCTGTGACACAGAATTGGCCCACATTCAGACTGGCACAGAATGTCACAAATTGCACAGAGGGAGTGGCATCGTGCCAGCACCATTACAGTAGGGTTGATTATTCCCTGCTGAATCTATTTTCTTACAATAGTAACTGTCACTTGGAGATACAAACGAGGAAAACTCCCATCATAATAGAACTGAGTTTAGCATCTGTGCACATGAAATCTCTGCTGCAGAAGTGACGATAGTCGAAGCCTCTGCAGGAAATTCATGCAGCACATCACAGGTTTCCCTGGTGTGGCTCAGTTTGCACTGATTGGTTTTGACATGTTCAGTTATGTGTTGTGCAAGCAAATGAATGCACTGTCATAACAAATCCTGCAGCCGGCGAGGGCCGAGGGGCTCGCTGCTCCATCCTGAAGATGCTCTCTGACCAAACAGTCCCTGCGTCCAACACACACACACACACACACACACACACACACACACACACACACACACACACACACACACACACACACAGAAGTTAGAAGGATATTCAGGCAGGGGGTGAACTTTCTGGAAATACTGTTTTTCACTACATTTGGCAGAAGTGTGCATTCATGGGAAGTGCCAGTGTTTCGTCTAACACCTTCAGTGCACATCCTTCCTCAGCGACATTACAGCACTTTATTTTTCCCGCTCTGAGACTTGGCAGCAGCAGCAGTCCTTCATGTTAAGCTTATCATCGTAGAAAAAACAAACGCTTCCAGTAAAAAGCATTTTTAACCCTAATTATGTTTAGGAGAGGCAGCAGGGAGGAAAGCTTGTCAGAGACCCTGTAATCGCAGGAAATAACAGCCTGACAGGTTCAAACACTTTCAGCCACCATCTCCTCAGAGGATGTGTCCCAGCTGGGCTGCTTTTCAGGCTTTGTGCACTGCAGCTCTGACTCTCCCAGAGGTGCCTCTGAGAACGTCTGGAGACAGCTCCAGTTTACCTAATTGATATTTTTATATTTACTTCCTGTGTTCTGATAGAAAATGAAGAAATCACCATTATTAAAACAAAACAAAGCACCAGTTCATGTCCTCTTATTGGCTGATATGCTGATATTCAGCCTGTATACCTGGTTTAGACCACTGGTTTAAAGAAGGAATCAAATGTATTTTAAAAATATTTCATGCTGTGCTTTCATTTTAAATACAGAGTCAGTGTTTCAGCTGCTTTACTTTAGTGGGCTGCAGAGTACTGTTGGTGCTTATGTGGACATGATGGACAGGGAAAAACAATAAATGATTCATATAAAGAAATAAACTGTACCTTCACTGACCACCAGGGGGCTCCAGTGTTGGTTATGTCCGTGTGTTGTGGTGTCACAACCCTGTACGTTTGTGTGTGACAGCAGCCTAGCTCAGTGTTGTGCTGTAGGGCGTAATGACACAAAGGCTTCCTTTGTGGGTCGTGACGGGCTGAACGGCTGCTTGAGGACTTGCTGTGTGTTCGCTCTGCTTAGCTGCCGCCGTGGCTTCATGCACTACATGCTTACATGTGTGTCACGCTGGTGCTTTTTGGAAATATTGAGCGGTTCTGGCCTTGGCGGCTGGACAGAGGCTCCCCACCATTCTGCTGCTGTGAAATGGGCCATTGTTCTGTTGATGCTGCGCAGGACTGTGACTCAAATACCAAACATGAGGTGGAAACTGATTACTCAGATATATGCAGAGCACAGCAAGATGTTCACGGTCTCCTGCTAACACCACAGACCGACTGTCCAAGCTGGAAATCGTGGTTGTGTGGCCCAAGATGATGGTGGTTCTGTTTCTTTGTTGGGACCGGATCCACCTGCCAGTTCAGTTTTAGGTTATGGAAATTACAGCTGATGTTGTCATTGGTCTGATCACAAAATAAAAAAAAACAAAGATTTTCAAATTAAAGGCAAAAAACAGACACAAGCAACAAACCCTCGCTGGACAAGCTGCAGCCAGAAAATGACTGATTTTTGCTTAATTAATGACCAATTTTATTAATTCTACAAGCTTTTGCTCAAAATAATAATCAGCATTTATCTGATGCTGGTTGTTACTGGGAAGCACGCTGTTCTAGCTTCTCCCCCTTGAAGCTACTTTAAGCCAGCTTTCTTCTGATTGGCTGTCCCTCACAAACAGAAGGTTTGAACCTCAGGTGGGTGGTCCTACATCTCTGGCATCAAATAGATTTAGGAGCATAATAAAACCATATGAATATGAGTCTGTAGAACACTGTTCTTGGCTCACTGACCTCATCATATGAAACTCTGGTCATATTGGTACTAGCATCCACCATGAGAACAGAAAATAAGTTCCTCATTCAAAAGAGAGAATTTCAGTGGAGGCAGAGATCCCCTCTGATGTGACCCGTCTGCCTCAGCGCCTTCAGCACTGCTGCAACAAGCAAATGCTGGCAGGTAATCCTCCCAGCATCCACCTGACTGAAACTGTGAGGCCGCTTCCTTCACCCCACGCAGTCTGCTGACTCAGTGTAACACACACACACACACAGCTGTGGATTAGAGATGAATTCAGTAATGTTTGTGTGCCTGTCAGCACAGGTGGAGGTTTTTACTCCGACATACCTGTGAATGTGATGAGAGTGAGGCAGAGTTGGGACTGTGAAAGCCCATTTTGGGTCTTTCTGCCTGTTGGTTTAGAACGAGTGTCAGTTTTTCTTCCAGCAGATGCAGCTGTCTGCATGTCTGATGATGACAGAGGAAGCTGTGTGTGCTGGTAGTGTGGCCAATATCTCGAGCTTCGCTGGTGTGCAGGTGGGCCTAAAAGTGTCTCTCAGTTTATCTAAAGATCATTTTTACCCCTGAGCCCGGACAACAGCTGCTGTCTGGGCTCAGGGGTAAAAATGATGCACAGTGACCCTCAGAGAGAGCTTAAAGATTTCTTTTTAAACTTTTTCCTCACATAGTGCACAACCTCCACCTGCATAACAAACCACAGGGGCTGCAGAGACCTCTCACAGCAACACAACCATTTGTCCAAAAAACACCAGATTTATTCCAAAAAGCTTTTATAAAAGAAAATCTAACCGGGATAAAAAGTGTCACCATGAGGGGAAGTGAAGCACGACGATCGCTGCTGTGAGGAAGAGGAGCACAATCCTGAATCCCTACACAACAAACAATGTCTGAATAGTGGAATATTCAGGTGTGTGTGTGTGTGTGTGTGTTATTGATGGAAAAATTGCTGTGGATTGTTCTTGCTCTGCAGCTCTGTTCGGTTTTCAAAAACACATCGATGCTTTGATGAAACTCGGCGGTGTGGAGGAACGCGTGTTCAATTTTGAATTGTTTTGAGAAAATATCGAGATCTTTTTGATGGGTTTGATGAGAGATGTGCACGTTGCTCTCACATAGTTTTGAGCTTGTGTTGTAGACACAGACTGGTTCAAAGTTTTTGCTCGAGCTGTTTAAAAAACACGAGCATCTCTTACACAGTCTGTGCTTTTGAATGCTGGCTTTTAGCTTGTAATGGTCCCCAATACAAACACATACATTAAATAAAAGAGCAGCTGATACAGCACAGAAATGCCAACACCCCCAAAAAGGAAAAGATCCTGATATCTATTACAACAATAGGAAAATGCTTTGTCTCGTCAGCAGCTTTATTCTAAGTTCATCATTTTTAGAAAATAATTGAAGTCCAACTTCTCCAAGAGTTGGTGAGGAGGTCAGTGCCTGCAGGCTCTCTGCTGCTCCAGCTGTCCTGGTTTAGCTTTGAGGGGTTACATCATAGAGAAGAACCTGTCCACAGAAGGAACTGACAGCTGAGGGATTCTGAGAGTTCTTCTGATGGTCTTTGTGCACAGGCCTGCTTCGTCTGGGGGAGTCTTTCCCATGTTCCTCGTGGAAGGGAAGAAAACATCTGCGTAGGCTTTGATGTGAAAGTTTAATGAGGAGGCCTCTGTTGGGTCTTTCTTGTGTCTTGGTCCGTTGTGAGTGAAGCTGTAGAAGAAGAACTTGTTTAATTCTGCTCAGCTTTCCTCTCCTCCCGTCTCTCCCGCAGGTCGGCTCTATGCCATGCAGACGGGCATGAAGCTGGACAGCAAAACGCCGGAGTGCCGAAAGTTCCTGGTTAAACTCATGGACCAGCTGGAGTCGGTAAGTCGGATTCGCTTTAGTCCTTTTACTCCTTTGGTGCCTGGCAGGGCTGTGTTGTCGGTATGCGTACTCCGCTCAGCAGGAGGCAGCTGGTGAACGTTGTTACAGGAAGCTGTATCCCGAAAGCTGGACTGGCTTTACTGTATATGAAAGCTTGACATGTACCGGTGCTTCCCAAGTGGTGTTGGTGGAGCATGTATGCCCACATGCAGCTGCACATCTGCATAGATATAACACAGCATTATTGTTATGTATGTTTTGGTTAATGCAGAAAGAACATTTGAGGAGACTTGGATGCAGGAATTGAATTAGTGCGTTTGTCCTGAGGGAGGGGAACCATGTCTGTACAGGTCATATTATCACCGCGCTCCTGAGGCTGTCCTCTCACCAGGAGGGGGGGCAGTGGGGCCTACAGCTCAGCTGGCTGACCCTCACACGGATGCACAAGTAAACATAATATAGATGTATGCTAGAGGAAGGCTGCGAGGCCACCGATACAAGCCATTCATCATTTTGGGATCTTTGCAATGAAAAAGGAGAGCTCATGGTCAGGTATCATATAGAGTTTAATGAAATATAATAAGCTGCCTCTCCAGTGGGATTTTAGTCCCACCGATGGGCTCTGACTGCAGGCTGAGTTCATCCCAAGTAAAGTCAGTAAGTCATGTATGAAGCTTCTTATGTTGCTATCTGCAGCTGATCCTCCCTCACAGAGCCTCACATTATTCATGCAGTCACTAAGTCTCTTTATTAGTTTTGTCATTTGGTTTCCTTTTTTCTGCTTTGCTGATTGTGTCAGTCTGAATAATGAATAAATAATAAATCAGTAGCTTACTGACTGTGTCTAAATTAGAAAGATTACCTTGAGTCAATTAACTGATTTTTAATTGTCATTAAGAAAACAAAAACACGCAGATGAAATGATTATTCATGCTCTTGATTTGTTGAGTCCATCCCTAAAATCCAAACTCGGTCTGAGTGGAGGACAGACGGACGTCTCTGCAGATGAACCTTCCTCCAGGCTTCCTGGTTTCTGTGGCTGCAGCTCCGTCTTTCATTGGGAGAATCTCTGTTTCTGTCTCCTCTTCAGTGAAACGTTTTGTGTCAGATTAATACAGCCTGTTCGTTTTTATCTCATCACATCGACCCTGCTCAGTGAGTTAATGGTAGATATGAATAGAAGTGGCTTGTTCAGGTTCATATACATCAGATGGTAGGCGACATTACATGAAGAGTAATGGCCTGCTGCAGAGCTGCACGCTCTACCTGACAGCCTTATTACTCTGCTGATAGGAAGAATGAGCGCTGTGATTTTTCAAACAGAACATGCTGCAGAGCTGGCCTGTCGTGCCACAACACCCCACTGTAACAACAGCCCACTGTAACGACAGCCCGCTGTAACGACAGCCCGCTGTAACGAGGACACACACAGAAGGGTTCGGAGCTGCGTCTGCCATATAAGATCCTCTCAGAGGTTTGAGGTGTCTCTGCCAGGGCCCCAGTGTCTAAAAGGGAGCAGAGCGACCCCCACAGGCCACATGCAGAAGGTCTGTTACCAGACATAATTGTGTCCCAACAGATCTCCCGTGATATTAAGTTTAACTTCATGTCCATTATTTCTGACCCTTAGAGAGCATCAGACTGGAATATTTAATGGTATTTCAAAGACTAGAACCATAATTAGTGCAAAATAAAAGAGCTTTTGAAAACTAACCAGTTGAAGCAGTGACAGAAGTTAGCAAACACTAACATGTGATTGCAATGCTGAATTCATATTTGCATATTTTCATCCTTAGAAAGAGACTTTTTTGTTCCAAGCTGATCTCGAGCTTTTCCGGTGAAAGCTCGTTAACGGTAATTTTCTTGGTTACCAGGGTGACAAGGGTTAGGGTTAGATAATTATTGTGAAAAAACATTTCCTCTATAGAAATATGAGACCTGATGAATGTAATGTCAACAGCACTCATTCCATCCGTGTGATGTGATTGGTCAGCGTAGGTGGAGCCAGCAGCACCTCCTGCTGATGTTTGGGCCGCTGCAGCTGTGCACGCCAACACGTTAGACATGCGTGCGAGAAACGACAAAATCACAACGGGAAACGTTAACGAACACTCGAGACGGCGTCACCGAGCGTGACGCTCCAGTGCACGCAGCCCGAGGCTCAGAACACAAGGAAAGCTGGGGGTGTGGAGATGTTTCAGCTATTTAAGTCTGACTAAGAAGCAGAGCAGCGTGCACGTTTCCACAGACGCAGCTAACACCGGGAATCACCAGCTCCGTCCTTCAGAGCACACATTTCCAGACTCCGTGCCTCACAACGGAAAATGAAGAGACGCAGTCACGAATGCGACACACGACTTTATTGTAAAAGACGTGATGCCAGTGAGCAGAGTGGAGAGTATCAGAGATGCAGAGAGACAGCTGAACAGCCCAACCCCGAACCCTGCTTCACTACCATCTATACACAGGCCCCACTGCCCACCTGAGACACGCCTGTTATTGATTTATGTTTGTTCTTCTTTGTTTACACTCTGGACTGTGTGTGTGTGTTTATTTAAAATACAGGTGTGTAATGCTCTACCCTGTATTTATTATGTTCAGCTGCTGACGGAAAATATTTACATCAAAATTAACCTGATCTCATGACTCTGTAGTAAACAGGAACCCTTGAGCTTTGATTGATGTTGTGATATATTTATAATAATACTGACTGACATGGGAAGGCCATGAGTCAGTCTGTTGCATCATGTGATGACACATCGAGTTTTGACCCTTTCAGCATTTCATTTGTTATTTTTCATTTTCTTTATTACGGACTTTAATTTGTGTCCATTTGCTCTCCATCTTTACAAGAACATATTGTGCTTTAATGTGAGTCACATTTACGTACAGCGGGCTGCTCTCCCGTGTGTTAACAGAGGACAGGCTAATTAGATTTTGTGGAGTTGTTATGATGAAGGGAAGGAGGGCGGAGGTGACGGGGCTGAGAGCGTCCCAGTGAGGGTCAAACAAATTTATTGAGACTGAGGAGAGCACACGGGGAGGTGATGAAGCTGCACAACATATCTGAGTGCCGAGTGAAACCAGGTGTGGGTCTGACTTCAGAGGAGGCGGGGCCTCCTGCAGGGATGCTGGCCTGATCCCTCAGAGCCAGTTAAAGGAAGTGGTGGACGGAGATGAAACACACAAGTTGGTGCCCCATTGAGCCGGGGTTTACAGAAGCTCCGGGATCTGCATAACACACACACACACACACACACACACACACACACACACACACACACACACACACACACACACACACACACACACACACCCCCACCGGCTGCTTTGATTTTTGTATCTGCGTGTTCTTAGTTGCTGCCTGTGTTTGATTGTCAGCATATATATATGTGAGCATGTCCTTGGTACTCTGTGATGGTCTGTGGTGGATTTGTTGATTGTAGGTGAGGGCAGCACAGCATCAAAATGTGTCACAATATTTTGAGAAAATTTGATGAAACAACAACACAGAAAAAAAAAATACTTGTATGAATGCTTGTAGACAACAGCATTTATGAATAAACAGAGGACATTTTCCCCTTTTACAATGAACCAACCAACCAACCTGCCCCAGATCTCCTCTCAGTGGGATACGGCTCAAACACCGGACCTACAAGGAATTCAGGAGGACTCCTCCATAAATTGCCACCTTTTCAAGGTGGTGGGGTTTGCATGCTACATTGTCTGGGGCAGTTTGCCCTTGGTAGGGTCTTCTAACGGACGTTTGTCCTGGAGCAGGAGCCAGATCAGGTGGTCATTAGATACCGCAGTTGCTGAATCTGGTTCTTGGGAAAACAATATTCATATTTTATACATGTTTACGCTGATTAACTGTTGGTTCTACCACAGACATCGGTTGGAAAGCACAGCTGCAGCAGCAGTTCATGCCTGCCTTTGTCAGTTGTTGGTGGCATGCACCAAAAGTGAAGTCATGCCTGCTGTTTGGTGTCATTCCTGCTTGTCAATGCAGGAGCAAAGGGAGTCTCAGGGGGCACGGAGGGCAGACTAATGCTACATTTGGTAAAGATGAGAAAACTTTTGGTTATTTTATTTTATTTCTGAGGAGCAGCAGTTTCAGAGAAGACTGCAGCAGGATGTAGGCAGTGTAGGTGAACGCCTCGTAAAGCTGTTCAGGTGCGTTTCCCAGTCTGCTGGCAGGCAGCAGAGGTGGTATAAACACTCACTTGATTTGGTGTCAAATCCCAAATTGTGATTGAGGTGCAGCCTGAGACACGGGCCGGTTGGTCTTACAGTGTGGACTTTATGGTTCTGTCACAGGTTAGGCTCAATAAACCTCCAAATGTCTAAAAGAAGCAGACTGACAGCAGAAGCTCAGCTGGCAATGGCACCATACAAGGACAAACTTGATTAATAGTTTGGACATTTTCTTATCGTCTCGATGAGACTAAACACAGCATGTAGTTAAACAGTGGATCTGTGAAGCACAGGTCTGTGCAACACGGGGACACCCGGAGGTTTCCACTCCTTCATGAACTGTTGCCTGTAGCTGTGACTCATTCCAGTGAGTCAGGATTTAAACCACAGCAGCTTCTCTCTCCACTCCTCCCCCTCTTTCCCTGATGACCTGGCTCCATATGTACAATACATGTTGGACTCATTAATTCTGTTTTCCACTGTCATTGCTGCCCCAGCCCTCCGAGGCCTCACTCTCACTGGGATGGTGGAAAATCACTTGTTTCCTGTGATGCAGAGTGGGAAATCTCCAAAAGCTGCCAGTTTTGGTAGATGCAGCTAAATTTAGAGGTTTGTCTGCTGTAGCAGCCACAGAGGTGAGCCTCTAAAACTACAAGAAGGTAAATGAGGACTGTGGACATGATCGGGGTGATCAGACATTATGTTCCTTTAATATCTGTTTGGAAGATGCGTGATCGCATGCTTCTGATAATTTGAACTCATTCTTGAATGAAATTCATATGAAATTAACAAATGAAGTATCTCTGCCATTCCTTCTTAAGCTCCTGTGCTGTTCACCTCACATGGATTGTTGCCTCATTGTCTGCATTAGTGATCTGACTGTGTAACTGCAGCCAGGAGGGATTTCTCTCTGAGTACTTTGCACAAAGTCTCACTGCTGTGGCTTGGTTATTCAGTGATACCTGCATTTGTTCATCCATCAGATGAAAAGTGATGCATGACATACAGCAGTTAGCAATGAGCTCAGTTCTGTCTGCAGTGGTGTGAGCCGCTGTGCTGTCAGTTATCCTTACAATTACTCGTCCACTGTGTGCATCTGTAATGCAGCTGATTCTGGGTCTGTAATTGAAGCAGATTAGTGAAACGCTCGATTTTTATTGTTTCTCAGTCATGTTCATTCAGTCGTGGGATGCCAAAATCGGGATCAAGGTTAAATTTCTGTTATTTGTGAAAACTTTTTAAACATTATGCACAAAAATTCAGATTTCTTTAAATTGTATCTGTTTGTCCACCAAAAAAAAAAAAAGGGTCTGAGAAACATCATCGAGCAGCGATCTGAGAGGAGCAGAAGCATGTCTAAAACCACAGCTGTATAGTACAAATTACTACAATTAACATTTAGATTAGTGGCAGTTACACAAGGTGATTGGATGATGAAAGCACCTATCAGTTACTGGACACGCCCCCTTTTGGAGCCATTTTTGGCATAACTTTGATTTTTCTCATTTAATTCTGTAAATACTGAAGGTGTGGTGGACTGATGGTGGCCAGCTGAAATGGTTTTAACATAAATGAGAGCACAGTAGATGAAACCGTGACTCAGCTCCACATCGACCAGAGGAGAAGCAGCTCCATCTTTCAGACACACTCTCCACCCAAACACACCTTAAAGCTTTGAAGATCTGCGTAAATCTACTTCCTCCAGCCTCGCTGAACATTTACACGCCACTCGAAGACGGAGTTTTGTTCATGCTGGGAACTCGAACTGTCAGGTTTCAGCAGACTCAAACTCTAACTGCTTATTCGGTTTATGAAGCTTTAATTATCATCGTCATTTTTACACAAACATTTGTTTCCATTTTAAAACAAAGGCAAAACATGAGCATCTGTACACTTTCAGACTGAGTTTCTGACTGCTGTGTATCATGATGATACATTCAGTATTTCCCACACGTGGACTGAACTTAGACGGATTTTCAGCCATATTGATCCACCATCTTTAAACAGCAGGCTTCTTTGGAGAGCTGCTTCTGCTTTGCAGCTCGCTGAGGCAGCAGGGCAGAACATGAACTACCAGCTGCAGCCAAAGATGTTGGAGTTGGCGTCTGTGCATGGGATGAGTGACTAGCTGGAGCAAAGGCTTGTTGTTGCTCTGTGATTTATTGTCAGGGATATTTATGGTATTCATTTATTAGTGAAACCCATGAAAGTATGGCTCTGCCTCCTTTTGCTCGTGCACACGGCTGTGCACATGCTCATTCTGTGGGAACCACAGAGTGGGTTCGCTGGTTTGGACCTGCTTCATGCGCCCTGCTCCCAGAGCCAATAAGGTGTTTGAGTCTTGTATTTAAAGGCTTGTTTGTGATTCACTCCAGGTTTTACATTTAAAAAGTGGCGCTAATTCTTGTGATTCACTTTAAGTTTGGTTGACTGTCAAATGGAAACCGAAGCGAGAGAATGAGCCTGAGAGTCGCTGCCGAGTTTAGTGACTTTCCTTTGATCCCACATTCCTTGTATTCCCGGGCCAGTTGTCCTCCTGTGGCCCTGCACTCGGCTCAGCGCTTTTACATTCCTCTGCTGCAGCTCACAGTCGGGGAACAGAGTATCTATTCAGCCTGGTCAGGGTCCACCTGCTGGAAGCAACCAGCATGTTTGCTTTAGTGCTTTTACCAGAAACCTGAAGCCCTGCTGGATGCTGCAGCGGAGAGAGGGAGAGAGCATGATATTTAATGTAGAGGAGCAATTACAGGTGGAGCAAATGCAGTCAAAGTGAAGCAGAGTGAGTGGGATTAATCAAGCGTCACACTAGATGGTGCCCACTGAGGCGAGGACGCGTTTGCTGGAGTTAAAAAGTTTTTCCATGCATGAAACCAAAAGCAACACATCCAGGGATCTGGCTTTATTTCACTGTGCATAAACACAGACCTGCAAAGGCCGTACAAGCGTTAGAAGGTTCATAAAAACTGTATTTCTCAACATATACTGACATAAGAAAATCCAGTAAATAGAAATCCCCAGAAAAAGTGCAGAATAATCAGTTTAATTGGTTAACAGTAAGAGGAAGGTGTTTAATTATGGCTTTTTTTGCAAAGAAGTAGGTGTGTAAGTGTTGTTCTGTGTACAGTAAATGCAGGAACTTTGCATTTTGCATTTGTTTCCTTCTCAATTAAATGAATGTGGGTGGTGACTTCCTCCGAGTCTGTGCATTAAAAACCCTGCAGCCAGTCTTTGTGCTCAAACGGTATCTGTGTGGAGTTGTGTGTGTGTGTGCGTGTGTGTGTGTGTGTGCGTGTGTGTGTGTGTGCGTGCGTGCGTGTGTGTGCAGAGGGCTGTATTAATATCATCTTAGCGTTTTCAATCATTTCAGGTTGTAGAATGAATTTTATGTGATTTCATTCTTCTGCATATTCACAACTAAAGTCTTGGACAGAAGCAGATTTCTTGCTTTTCCTTGCAGAGCTCACTCAGCTTGGCTCGTGTGTGTTTTTTTTTTTTGTGTTCTGCAGATGAAAAAGGAGATGAGTGACAACGAGTCCATCAGTCAGGAGGTGGTCGGTAACGCCCACATCGAAAACTACGCCTTAAAATTGTTCCTCTACGCCGACAACGAGGACAGAGCGGGACGTTTCCACAAGTGAGAACCAAGCTGGTTTCTTGTGTGTGTGTGTGTGTGTGTGTGTGTGTGTTTGTGTGTGTGTGTGCGCGCTTATCAGCAGGGTCTTAAAGTTGGCTTTAGCCTGAAAAGGATAACCAATCAGAACAATCCAGCTGAATGTAATGGTCATACAGCTGATCGGTTCGATATCAGCTGCTGTTGCAGTCTTAATTAAAACAGGTGAAACCATCAATTAATGTTAGTGATCGATTCACTGAATGAAGGCTCTGAATCAGTGACCTGCTCACGATGAAGTCCAGACATTAGATAAAGGATTTGGACTGATTCAGGAGCTCGGGTCGGGAGCCCCCAGAGACAAATGGTTCTGCTGTTTCTTTGCTCCATAAGGACACACAGCTTACCAGATGCTTTTCAGTTGATATGTGGCCTTTAAAATGTCAGCAGAGTTTCTGTCACGGGCAGAACAGCAAAGCTGATCATAATCTCTCAGATTATGATCCCTCCTTAAACTCAGACCGGGCCTCAACTCATCCTCTGCTCTGTCTGATCCATGATATTTAGCTCCTAGAAAAAAATTGGTAATTATAAATAAATGGATCATCTTCCACCCTGCAGTCCCTCCATTCATCCTCGCTCTGAAACAAGCTCCCCTGCTGCTACTTTCCCACTGCCGAGGAGCCGGTGCTCGTGCTGGTGCTGGTTTTAATGACCCGGCGAAACGCTTAAGAACGGACCCGCGTTTCCACCACGTTTCTGTGAACTGCTCCTTTACATCTGAGTGTGGGCGGGGCCTCGTCTGGACATGGAAGTCGAAGCGCACAAATGTGGGAGAACACGCTCTCCTTTCTGTGCTGCAAATCCGTTTTAGGGTCCAAACCAAACTCCTGCAGCATCTGTGTGCAGCACAGAGGGAAACACAGACAGCGATTAGAGCAAGACGACAAGTACGCACTTTGTGTCCTTTTATCTGTGATATGAACTGATACAAAGCAGCAAGTTCAGCCTTAGAGCCCAACCTAATTCACAGCCGTGAAAATCGCTTCGCTTTTCTCATGTAATACACATGTAATATGGTAGAAAACTTGATGTTGAGACGGCAGAGTCACGCCCTTCTGCTGCTTTCATCATGCGTTCTTGGTTCGAGACCAGCTAGTTTGCGGGGCCGGAGTTGAACCCATTTTTCGGCCGAGCACCGAGTGCTTCCGCAGTGGAAAACCTGCCTAACGGTTCAAATAAAGGCACCGGCTCCGGAACCCTGTTGGTGGGAAAGAGGCCACAGGCTCCATATTAGGCATTTCCTCTCTCAGTGATGTCATTGAGAACCACAAGTAGAACGAACCAACGTGAAGCTTCTGGCTCACAGGGATTACTTACACATGCGCAGTATTTGTCAGTTTGCTCGTGTTTGATATGAACATCCACCACTGGAACAGAACCTGAGACAGACTGCTCCCTTCAAGGCTCACAGTATCAGCCCTCTGAGCTGGAGGGGGCAGTGGGGGCGCACAGAAATCAACCCTCTGCCCAGTAAGAAGGGTCAGGGTGGTCTGCTCCTCACTGTGTGTCCGCTCCCAAAGTTTCTGCTAACCCCGACCTTCCCACATCACAGAGGGGATTATAACTCACGTCTCAGGTCTCTCGGGCCAAATGAAAGGAACTGTATTTGTGAAGTCCAGAGTCGCATACAGGGTTTGTCCCGGGGACCTTTGTGTCTGTGCATTCAGTGCCAGACAGTCTGCAGGAATGTGCATCACTTTCCTTCCATGGAAGCAGTAAATCTGGCATCTGTGGAAACCACTTCAGCCTGTTGCCCTGAACTTCACGTCATTCAGCATTTAAATGAAAAACAGTGTGATAAGAATGTTTTCACAGAAATGTTTCTGCTGTGATTCAAGTCCTGCTAATGGCACCGTGTTTGCACGACACTGAGCTTCAAACAGATTAAAAACCATCTTCTCTTAGTAATCTGCTTTATCAGGTAAATCATCATATTTAAAAAGGAAGGTCAATATGCAGCCATTGAAGCAGCTGATTTGGGGGATTTCACATAATTTCCAGTTCATCATCTGGAGTCAAACCTCACTGGGAGGAAACATCTCAGAAACAAAAACATTTGTGCGTCTGCGTGATTCCATCACATCCTTGATCTTCTCTCTGGGGGATTTCTGATGGTCTGATGGCACAGTGACGAGAAGGGCCAAATATTTCTGTCAGGATTTTCCTCTTTCTCCTCAAGACAAAGAACAGGAAAACAGAAGCGGCTGTAACTGTGTGTCCCCGTCATGAACTGTGACACTCAGGTAGCCCTTTAACGCCGGGCGATCGCTGCTGAAGTGCCCGTTTCTTGCCCTCAATAGCGGCGAACAGCTGATTGAGACGTGGCGTATCAGCTCGGAGTCGGCTGATCAAAGGAACGTTGATCAGCTGGCGTATTACCGTAACTCCGCAACCGTTTGTCCTATCGAAAAAATGCAAACGGTTCCTGAAAGCCCAGAAATTGCGTGTCACAGCCATATAGGGGTATTACGGTATTTGTTGCCAGAAGTCCGCAAACGGCGGCACTTTTGAAGTATGTCGTGTCACATGGGACACAGTCGGTGTTAAAGGGTTATCCAAGTCCACTTAACCGAACCTCAGTGATCAGGCTGAGTGGTCACACTCAGGGTTTCCCCTGCAGGTTCATGTGAAAGGCATGGCGCTGGCAGCATGTGACCAATGACAGCAGGGCAGCTGACTTTACAAAGGAAGAGAAAACTATGAAAAACATGAAGGTTAAAGACTTAATGTAGACTGAACACAGCTGCTGCAGACAAAGCAGTGACGTGAGTGTGTGTGAGGAAGAGCTCTGTATGAATGTGTGTGCGCTTGCTGTTATTAAAGTCAAGCTTTTGTGTAAGTTTATCACAACTGTGTCATTAAGGAGAACCTGATGGATTCTGATCAGAGGGTTAAAAGCTAAATTGAAGCTGCTTTCAGCTGCTCCCTTATTCACTCCAGACGCCCGTCCTGTTCAAGTGTGTCTCCCCCCAGGATCAAACCGGCGACCTTTGGCTTGCTAGGCGAATGCGTAAACCACTACATGGTTGAAACATTTCTGTGCCTTTAAGCCAGCTTTCTTCTGATCAGGTGCCTGTTTAAGCTCAGGCGATGATCACAGCTGCTGTTAGTCCTCTCCACAAGCACGTGTTTGAAATCGTGTTTAAAAAACTCGCCTGTTGCATTATGGGAGATTTCAGCTCTATGTTACTGATCACTGAGTGTACAGATCACCAGATCACCGTGTTCTGCTGTTCAGCTTTTTGCTCCACATTTGAATCCTTCACTGAGTCGAAATCATCTGATGGACTCGGCCAGTGACTCATATCCAAGTTTAAGAGCTTGCCAAACAAATCATTCAGTACTTTGCTAGAGAATAATATAAGAAGGAACTTTACATATTCAATAGCATGTCCAAATTTGCTGAAACTAAACTTACATAAGCTGTCAAAACATTAATAAAAAACTCTGTAAACCACTTCAGCCTTTCTTCTGGGGTAAACGGGCAGTCGTTTCCCTTCCTGTCAGTCATCTCACAGCAGCGTGTGCAGGATGAATGGGTGCAGGCGACAGGCTCTCTGGAGCTGTTTGTGCTGTAAACACAGCTCAGGAGCGCTCTGTTTCCAGCAGGTAAATTAGTCATATTTATGTTCTGCTGAGGGTCAACACAAACCGCCTGCGCTTTTACAAGAAGCAGCAGTCTGCTGCTAACAGGACCCGGGCCTCAGCGGGGTGTTATGTCACCCCTGAACACACACACACACACACACACTGAGCATACATGTGGGCATGGTCACACAGCTATACAATGAGGCACATATACTGAGACATAAATACATGTGTGTAAATGTGTCCTCATGTTGAGACACAGAAGTAAATGTTTCTTGGAAACTTCAGTGGAATCAGAAACTTCCTCCAACATGTTGAGGCTGCTTCACAGTAGCATGCACACTGCACTACAAGGAGCCCATTCTTTCTCCTTACCTTTACGAGTGGGCCTGTGTGTGTCTGTGTGTGTCATGATGGGAAATAACCCTTAACCGGGTTGCCGGTAAATCCAGACTGTGGCTACTAAACTTGTGTACTCTACAAACCAGAAAGGCCCAGCCAGCCTAACCCCCCCACTCTGGAGTGCTGCAGGACAGAACTGAGAAACTAATCAAGAGCTTATTTTCTAGCACCTGTTATTAAGAGTCTTTCAGAGCCAGTGAACTAATAGTAGAGCCCTTCTAAGTCATAAGATGATTATTACCATGAAGTGCACATTTGATACGAGAGCAGTCAGGGGCATTGTTTGCATTATACTACCTTCATTAATCTTAGTAGGACAGCTTTTTGCATTTTTGAGTCAGTAAACAAATCTTAAGTGAATAATTAACTAGTAATAAAGTGTACACCAATCAAGCGTGACATTATGACACCTGCCTAATATTGTGTTGGTCCCCCTTTGCTGCCAAAGCAGCCCCGACCCATCGAGGCATGGACTCCACGAGAGCCCTGAAGCTGTGCTGTGATATCTGCACCAAGATGTTACAGCAGATCGTTTGGAAGCTGTGAGGTGGATCGGACTGGTTTGTCCAGCTCACCCCACAGATGCTCGATTGAGATCTGTGGAATTTGGAGGCCAACAGCTCAAACTGGGTGTTGTGCCATTCCTGAAACATGTTTGCTTTCCTGCTGAAAGAGGCCACGGCCATCAGGGAATACTGTTTCCAGGGAAGGGTGCACATGGTCCGCGGCAATGCTTTGGAAGGTGGTACGTGTCAAAGTAACATCCACATGGATGGCAGGACCCGAGGTTTCCCAGCAGAGCGTTGCCCAAAGCATTACACTGCTTCTGCTGGCTCACCTTCTTCCCATAGTGCATCATGGTGCCAGGTGTTCTCCAGGTAAGCAATGTGCACCTGCCCCCATCCATGTGATGTAAAAGAAAAGGTGGTTCATCAGACCAGGTCACCTTCTTCCATTGCTCTGTGGTCCAGTTCTGATGCTCATGTGCCCGTTGTTGGTGCTTTCAGCGGGTGACAGGGGTCAGCATGGGCACCCTGACTGGTCTGCAGCCCCATACACAAAAAGCTATGATCCACTGTGTGCTCTGACTCCTTTCTGTCAGAACCAGCATGAACTTTTTCAGCAGTTTGAGCTGCAGTAGCCCGTCTGTTGGCTCGGACCAGCCTTTGCTCCCCACATGCATCCGTGAGCCTTGACCGTCCATGACCCTGCTGCTGGTTCATCGCTGTTCCTTACTTGGACCGCTTTGATAGATACTGACCCCTGCAGACCAGGAACACCCCACAGCTGCAGTTCTGACCCAGTCATCTAACCATCACAGTTTGGCCACTCAAATCCTGCCCATTTTTCCTGTGAGGACAAATGTTCACCTGCTTCCTGATATATCCCACCCACTAACAGGTGCCGCAATGAAGAGATAATCAATGTTAATGACTTCACCTGTCAGTGGTCATCATGTTGTGCATGATCAGTGTATGTAAAGCTTAATAAACCAGCAAGAAAAACTCAGTAAAAGTGAACAGTGTGTGTGAAGCTGTTATACTGAAACAGAAAAATATTGATCCATCTGTTTATTCATCAGCTCGCAGTGGCAGCAGTCTTAGTGGAGCTTTCAGAGATTTCCTCCCTCCACTACATCCTAGCTGTCTCTGACATTGTCATTGTGTTCTAGTGGAAATGTGCATAATGAGCAAACTAGATTCACATCACTGTGGAGGGCAGGTCACTGTGATGTGTTAACTGTAGCTGTCCCAGAGAAGCTTCCTCTGCACCAGTGGGCCTTTAAGGATGCTCTCTTTTTCTAAACAACCAACTATAACATATATCACATTAGCACAAGGCCAATACACATCACACTGTTTGATAGTTAAGATATGAGTTCATGTGAGTGTAAGACTTCATCACAATTCAGCAGAAACAGGTTTGTTATTGGATTGTTCATGATCATAAAGGTTTTAGTTCACAAAGAATGGGCACTGATGTGTATTTGAGTGCACCGTGTGCTGTAAGATAACCGTTTGCATGGCCAGGACTGAAGCTGCTCCCACCCCCTGCTGCCAGCTTGTGGTTTGGACCACTTTCAGTTGGTATCCATCACTCCTGACGGGTACCACAGGCCCTGCTGTTTCAGATTACAGCTGTTAAAAACGAACACAGCCCGGGATCGAACCGCTGACCTTCCAAATTGGAGACCACCCACTCCACCTCATGAGCCACTGCCACCGATTGGTCGGTTTGTGGTCTCTGAGCAACGGGCTGCATGTGTGAAAGTGGATATTAATTTGTGTTCATATTATCCAGTGTGTGTCACTGGTGGGTCAGTATTTGGCTACAGTAGTATATTCTGTGTACATGTGATGGTTTTACAGTAAAACTGCAAACATACTGTGAATCCTTTGCAAAGACATCTCAAACAAACAGTGATGTGCATGAAGACACTGATGGGTGCTTTTTCCCATCTTTTTCATTCACTTCTTTTATTCCTCACGTTCTTCTATCCCCGTCCCTTCCTCCTTCCTATATCCTGTAATTCCTGCCATCTGTCCTCCTCTTCTGCCTCTTTCCTTCCTCCAGGAACATGATCAAGTCTTTCTACACAGCCAGTCTGCTGCTGGATGTCTTGTCTGTGTTTGGGGAGCTGTCAGAGGAGGTAAGATAAATACTGTGCTGGGAATCCCAAGTTTGACCTGTGTAAAGTTAGAATGATGACAACAGAAAACTGACTGATCAGATAACTTGAAGGATAAAGGTGTCTTTATTAAATGATCTGATAATCCCCACCGAGACCAGAACCAACAGAACATTAATCCTGGTGCTGAGTCCCGTCTGTGCAGCCAGTCGAGCATCTGCCTCTGTGACCTCGACTCGGGCACTAAAATGAGACACAGTCATAATACAGACCGGGTCAGCACACTGTGGTAATGTTTCAACCTGGTGTCCCACAGCATGTGATTTCTGTTTGTTTTAAATTTTGGGTAATAAATACATCAGTTGGTCTACACTCACAAAAGAGCTGCTGTGGAGCTCCATGAGTAATGGAAATAAGCATCAATTCAGATGTTTGCTGCTGATGGTCTTAATGTATTCAGGGTGCCACAGGCAAGCTGACTTCCTTTGAATATTTGCAGTTATCCTCCCACTAATCTCTGGTTATTAGCGAGCCATTACACACTCCTGCTGCACAGCCAGACATTGTTAAAATGCACAGAACTTTATTTTATTTCAGATCCAAAAGTTTTCAAAGATCCCAAAGATGTCGTGCTGAATTTTAGGGGAAGAGATGCACAAACATGGTAAATATTTCCATTTGATCAAAAGGTGCTGCCATAACAAACCCTGGAGTGTGTGTGAACTTCACAGAGCTGCAGAATTACTGAGGAAGAGGATGATAGAGAATGTGGAGAGTGTTTGGACACATTAAAGTTAATCATTGGGAATAAAGTAGTAAGTGTAGTTATCAGCAGTGGTCAGTGGGTCTGGAGTTCAGCGCATTTCCCACACTTTTAATTACATTACACACATGCTGCAAAATGATCTCTCCTCTGTAAGCATTTTAATTATACTACTTTCTGACGAAAAGATAACTGCGCAGTAACCAGCTGCCTCTCCAGTTATCCTGCCCGTTAACTCTGACTCCGCCCCTGACTGCAGCCGGTCCCCGTGTCCCTCTGAGCTTTCACTGAGCGTAGAGGCACCAGCTCCCCACCTGCTGCAGGTGCTGTTAGAGCAGACCTCAACGATGAGAATTATGGTCGGCACTGCAGTCCAAGAAGTCCAACTGTGAGACTTTCAAAATAAGAGTGAATTAATGACAGATGAGGGCATTCTTTCTCATGGATTTAAAAAATAATGCTAAAATAGGTCCCCGAATATATCTGGGCGACTGTTAATAAAGCTTGGCGGCTCAGCTAATTAAAGTATGTCTGTGGGAATCACTGCAGAATGTGATGAACCCCAACACTGAGCTTTTCTTAGTCCCACTGGTTTTGGTGTATGAGGCCTGTGAGCGATGTAGCAATGTTGTCTCACACCAAGAGGGCCCTCGGAGCTCCCGGTGCTTGCTCCAGTTTCTCCTACCATGCAAGTAATGCTAGCTTAATGTTACCTGTTCTGGCAAATGAGTTCTGCCCTGTTTTAATAAAGGTTGGAGGAAAACACCAAAACCTAACCAAACCTAAGGAAAACGTGTAATGGTTCCACATTAGAAACATGAACCCCTGTGTTTAAGGCACATCCACTCACTCAGACTGACTTTACAGGCTTTCTTACATGGTAGACTAAAAATCAGGTGATTTTAGTGCTGACCGGCAGGTAAGAATGGGCCCAAACCACATATGCATGTCACAGTGTAAGACCCTTTGTCAAACTGCAGCGTAAACCAGCGTAGATATTAAGTCACTATAGTGACATTTTGTTGGAGCCATCCTTGTGCCGACATAATAAATAATACAAGATAGAAATAAGGAATATAAATAAAATAAGGATCTGGTATTTACAGTGAGCAGAGGTAATATAAATGGCAATAAATGGTTTATTTACAACTGAATGCAGTGTGTGTTACACAGCTCTGGTAAGCTCATTCCTTTTGACACCTGGTGAGTACGTTTATATCCATGTAAAGGACACATGTCGGGTTTCCTTCTTCATTACGTCCAAATCACCCAGAAACCATTAAAACATCCCGGGACACTTTTGTTCATATATAGTTGGCTGTTTTCTCTGCAAGGCCACACACACACACACACACACACACACACACACACACACAGAGGGGTGAGTGCTCCGCACAGACGGTCAGGACTGATTGAGTTTCAGGCAGCAGAAAGAGGTTTTCAGCAGCGTCCCAGCTGACCTAAGTGGAGTCGGTTGACACCATGTTATGTAACCGTTGCCCGTCAGGGACCTTTAAACTTAGTGAATGGCTTGGACTCCCGTGTTGGTCAGAATTCCCCTTACTGCCCTGTTTTTGAGTGAGAAGCTGAATCTCCACCTGCAGTATAACAATCATCAAACCAGCCAAGCAAAAATAAAATCAGCTGCAGGCAAACTTTCATCAGTGAGTTTTAAGAGCACGAATATGACTGCATACAACAGTCCAGTGTTTTCATAAATGCTCTTTAAAAGTCGTTGCTGCCTTTGTAATCGAGGCAGCGATGCCTGTAATTTTAGAGAATGATTGAAGAGAAACGCTCAAAGGTCAGTGACATGTGCGACATGGGGAATGGAGAAATATCCAGCTCGGTGCTATCCTCGCTGTCAGGAGATTTTTGCTTTATTGTCTTGCAGACAGACAGAACTGTGCAGATATTATTGAGCCACCCTTCAGAGTTTCTTGTATTTTTTTAAAGTGGTCTTAAGCAATAGTTCTCTGAAGGTGCTAACAGATACAACACTGATTACAGTTTAGCAAAGAGCCAATGTTGAATTGTATCTTTAGGCCTTTTGTTACACACAGCCGGTCACAAAAACACATCATTTGTTCCCATTTCTTTGGTTGAATTTATGAAAAATGTCAGCAATAACGCAGTTTGACAGGCATAAAATTGTATTTTTGCACCAACAATGTGATTCACAAAGAGCTGCTAGCTGGAAACTTGGCATATCTCAGCATGGTGTGCAGTGTGTCCTTAAAAGAAAACTGAGTAAACTGGACACATGGAGGACAAACACAGGCCTAAAAACTGTCCACAGCTGATGAACAGTATCTGAAAGTTGTTTCTCTAAGAAATATGAAAAAAATCCAGCAAAGACCCGAAACAGGACCTGAGAGCTGCATCTGGACCTTCAGCTGATCCATGTGCTGTTCACTGAAGCCTCATCAGAGATGGGATCAGTGGAAGGGTATCTGTCAGGAAGCCGTTCTTCAGGAAGGGAAACAGGGAGGAAAGACAAGAACTGGACTGAAAATCAGTGACCGCAGGTCTGATTTTGGGATGAGTCCAGATTTTTGGTTCAAATCATTATCAATATGTACAGTGCAGGTCAGGAGTGGTGCAGTCATGTTGGAACAGGAAGGGGCCATCCCCAAACTGTTCCACAGAGTTGGAGCATCAAATTGTCCCAAATGTCTTGGTCTGCTGAAGCATTAAGAGTTCCTTTGACTGGAACTAAGGGGCCGAGCCCAACTCCTGAAAAACACCCCCACACCATAACCCCCCCTCCACCAAACTTTACACTGGGCACAATGCAGTCAGACAGGTACCGTTCCCCTGGCAACCACCAAACCCAGACTCCTCCCTCAGATTGGCAGATGGAGAAGTGTGATTCATCCCTCCAGAGAACACGTCTGCACTGCTCCAGAGTCCAGTGGCGGCGTGCTTTACACCACTGCATCAACGCTCTGCATTGAGCTTAGTGATGGAACGCTTGGATGCAGCTGCCATGGAAACCCATTCATGAAGCTCACTTCATGGCTGAGTTGCTGTCGTTCCCAATCGCTTCCACTGTGTTATAATCCCACTAACAGCTGACTGTGGAATATTTAGGAATATTTAGTTTCTTACAGGACTCTTTGTAGCATTCTTGAAGTATAAGCTGCTGCGACCAAAACAAGATTAAGTCCAGCTGGTTAAATGTCACACTTTTTTCTAACGCGTCATTTACTGCTGTTTACACACTGGATATAAAATGCCTGAGGAAGCAGGGGAAGCTGACGTGAGTCAATATTTATTTAAAATTTTCCATCTACATTTTGTTGCAAAGACAACAAAATCCACCCTGAGGAAACCTCCATCCCTCTCTGAGCAGAGCCTGTGAAATCTGTCCTTCCTCTGTGCGCTTTAATATTATTCCAGCGATGGGAACCCCTACCTGCAGCTCAGCGCTCCTCAGTCCCATTGTTTCTGAGCTGCTGCTGTCAGTTTGGCACTTGTCTGGAATAAGCAGGAAATTCTTCTTATCAGCTTCGCTCTAAATCCATTGGCGGTATTTCTGCGTACCTGTTCAGGTGTTGTAACATTTCAGTTGTCTTTAAGCACTGACCCGCTCTCATGTGTCCGCAGTAACACATTACCTTGATTACAGTCTGTTGTGGACTTGCACAGCTGGAGCCCTGATGCCCGAGTTTGTTCCTGTTACTCTGAGGACCTGAGCTGTGTGCAGGCGACTGTGCTCAGTCACAAAAGAATAAACAGGAACACACTGATGATGAACCGTATCCCTGGACCTGATTGTCCACTTCTACCTGTTAGCTCTGCCTTTGTTACTCCTGCTGTAGATTCTGGGGTCTTGACGATTTACACCTTTATATCAGTACATAAATCCCACTGACAGCCTAATGTGCATCCTTTTCAGGCTCCACTCCAAAGCTTTTCTTTGCTGAGATTGGACCTAAAATTTTCTTTTCTTTAACTCCAAACTCTGATCCTCTTTGATCCCCTTCAAACCTGCCACTTCCCCCCGTTCACGTCCTTTTCTGTCTCCAGGCCTTCAGCAGTTAGACCAAGCTTTTTAAAACCTTTGCTCCAGACTAACACAGGAGTTCTTTTGAGTCCCTAATTTTACTGTTTTTGTCTCCTTATCGATAGAGTAATCACACCTTCCTTTGCCTGGAGGCATGAAGGGATGGCATCACTGCATGACTTCTCTTTTTGACTCCAACATAAAATAATTGAAAGAGGCACACAATAAACACCAGGCAGCCCAGAGGTACTCTCTCCAGCGCTGTCCTTGGACCCAGAAGGCATCCAAGAGAGGGCCTGGCCAGATCCCCCACCACCTCAGTCGGCTCCTTTCAATAAAGAGGAGTAGCTGTTTTACTCTAGGACCCCATCTTTAAGGCTGAACCCAAACACCCTTTGGAGGAAGTTCATTTCCACTGCTCGTATCTGTAGTCTTATTCTTTCAGCCATGGCCTGTGCCCAAAGTGAGGGTAGGAACATTGATCGACCTGCAGATCGACAGCTTTGCTTTCATGCTCAGCTCTGTCTTCACTGTTCTCCCCTTAAACTCCTCCACTCGGGGCAGCAGTGTGTCCCTGACCCAGAGTGGGCACTGCATCCTTTTCTGGCTTTACACTCTGCTGCAGCCCACCCCAGTGCAAGCTGGAGGTCACTGTATGGCAAAGTCAAGTGAACCACATCATCTGCAAAAAACAGGAGAACCTGAGACCGCCTAGTCCGACACCCCTCGCTCCTCAGCTGCACCTACAATTCCTGCCCATAAAGGTTACGAACAGGAGGCACCCCCCCAGCTGTCTCAGGTAGAGCTGGTGACATCTTCAGTGTTGTGGGAAGTTCCTCATCCGGATCAGGAATGCAGCTATGGAGTCTTTGTTCTTTAAGAAAGAGAGCCCCTAGCCCCATTGATAATTTAGGTTAGGTTAGGACCCAAATATTAACTGCTTACATTTACATTTAACTCATACAAATGTTATTAAAATGTTATTAAACATGTGTATAGGTGAAATTAGGTGCTTTTGAGCGGGGTACCCTGGGACCCCAAAACATCTGGAACTAATTGATTGATTGTCATAAACAAACACCTGAAATGCTATGACATAAATATACCTGTGGGGTCTGCACGGGCCCCCCTCGGTGGGATGAGAGTTTTACTGTGCTCACCTTAACGTCCTCAGCAGAGACCAAATTCATTCCCTTTACAGGCCTCGACCTTCGACCCGTGGCTTACATTTTATCCCCAGACTTGCTCCTTATGTCAGTGTGAACTCCCTCTTTACTTCCTTATTCCTCTTTACAGAACATCCAGCACAGGAAGTACGCCCGCTGGAAGGCCACCTACATCCACAACTGTCTGAAGAACGGGGAGACGCCTCAGCCCGGGCCCCTCGGTATGGACGAGGACGAGGAAGCAGGTGGGACACACTGATATGGACCCCCCCCCCCCCCCCCCCCCCCCCACACACACACACACACACACACACACACACACACACACCTCTGCCTCCTGTTACAAAACAATCCTCTTGTGTACTTTTTCGTTAAAGAGCACTGAGGCCAGATTCCTTTTGTTGGCATGGTTTGGTCGGTGTGTGTGTGTGTGTGTGTGTGTGTGTGTGTGTGTGTGTGTGTGTGTGTGTGTGTAAAGCTTGGCTCAGTATTGTTCGCCTTATCAGGTTTGGGGCTGTAGCAGGAAAGTCTTGCGGTGAAACTGGAGTCTTGGGGAGATTAGAGGAGTGAGGAGAGTTGATTAGTCATGTAGTACATCCACAATAAGTTTGTGTTTGTGTGACACGATTTAGCACAGCCTCAAACGGTCCTTGTATGTGACTGAGTGTGTCTCTTTGTGTTCGTAAGCACATGAGAACGTGCTGATATTTATTTTATTACTCTGAGTTCCCCTCATATCAAACGCAGATCCCGGCCCTTTGTCACACTGTAAAGCCCTGGCTGCTGATGCCAGGGTTACACTATAAAACATAACCTTTAACAGAAAGAAAGCATGGCAGACAGGCCATGAGATCCCGGGGAGATTGACTGAATTACTCCAACAAAATGGCCACTGCAGCCTTTAAAGTTCATCCTGTTCTGAAACGCAGGGCAGGAAACTAACCTTTTTGTTCAGAGGCTGCTTCTTCTTAATGCTCACGTTTTAACTGCTGACATGGGATTTGCAATAGATTACAGCCTCCAAATAACAGTTTTTGCTTGAGTGGCTTTTTAAGTGGTCCAATTTACAGGCCGTCCTGCAGCTTACAACATTTGTCTTTTGGCAGGTGGTAATTCTCTGTCTCTGTGGACTTAATCTTCCAGTAGAGTAGAATAGAAATGGCCTGAGCTGCTTTTTATTTCTTTGCCTCACTGCTATGAGCGGACATCCTCCATCCTTTTACTGGCGTTCAGGTATTTGTGTTCCTACTCATTATACATGTGCTGCGGTCACTATGATCACTCACACATAAAACAAACCAGATCCAGTTAGCTGTTAGTTTTTGGCTCGGTGGTTAGCACTGTTGCCTCATGATTTCTGCCACCATCAAAAACCTGCTCGATCAATGCTGCCTCGCTGAGCCCAGGACACTGAGAGTTTTAAAAAGCTGTCATTCAATGACACAATTGGAGATGTACCTAAGGCTAAAAGCTAAATGAGCTATTTACATAGTATGTTACATGAAACTGGCAACACACCACCACATTTCCAGCCTAAGCTAACGCACAGTACCTGTTAGTGTAAATGTTTGTCGTCCTGGTCAGCTACCATCAGAGCCTTCACAGAGGTTGATGGTGGCTGCGCTGGAAGGAGTCTGAGACCAGATACCACAGGAAACTTCAGAGGTCGGAAAAGTCCAGAATGTCTCAATACTCCTAGAGTTTGATGGATATATCAGCTTGGAGTATTGGGTCACACTGACCTCTCAGACCAGGTGAAGAGGATCTGATGCACAGTCAAGAAACCAAGAATGGGGAAGAAAGTGAAGCTGAGCCTGTGTGTTGGTACCAGACAGGCTGATCACACACTGTCTTCTCTGGGGTTTACACAGCATCCAGGTAGTGACGGCTCTCTGATGCCCGCTTGATGTCAGAGGTCAGAGGAGAACAGCCAGACGGCTTTGAGCAGACAGGAAGGCAACAGAAACTCAAATAACCACTTGTTATAACCCAGATATGCAGAAGAGCATCTCTGAACACATTACACACTGAACTTTGAAGCAGATGGGCTACAGCAGCAGAAGACCACAGCCGGCGCCGCTCTTGGAAAAACACTGCCTGGTCTCATGAGTCGACTTCTGCTACAGCAGTTGGAGGGTCAGAGGGCAGGGTCAGAATTTGGCTTAAAGAACATGGAACCGTGGACCCATGGATCATGCTGCTGCTGCTGCTGTAACAGCTTTTCTTGGCACACTTTGGGCCCCTTCCCAGCTAACACATCTGGATCCTCAGGTCAGAGTGCTGTGATGTTTGCAGGTTGGTAAGATGTCCAGTAGTCAGACAGCAAATTAAATGTGAACTAAACAGTTGCTGTTTTTAGCCACACCCAAATTCTCAAGGTAGATTTTTTTATTTCCAAGCATGCAGTCAGCACAGAGCCGGGCTTCTTAATGTATGGTGAGTATATGTGTCACAGCCACCTGACTGATGGATTAAAAAAACATTACCAACACAAACCACCATCTTTTAAACCCACTAATGTGAAATAAGGAGCACCACTGCAGCCTGTATTATTACACTGCTCTGCTAAACTCCACCCATTAACAAGTTTGTCAGGTGTGGAATGTAATGACCCCTCTGCAGGTTCTCTAATGCTTCCAGGGAAGCTTTCTTATACTAATGTTTAATTAATAATTGATTGGTTTTGTAATCATTTCACCTGTGCAGCCCTCAGCCTGGCATGCAGTTCTGAGACTGCAGAGTTTTTGTGTGAACTTTAGTGCGATCATTATACTGCCCACATTGTGACCTAATTCATCACTGATGCAGTGACATTTTTGGGTGTTTGGTAGAAAATGCTTTTGCAAAAACAATACCCAGCTCATGTACAATGATAATACAAAGTATGCATGTATTGAATGACCAAAATAGTCCCTGGATTACTGCTACACTGATGATTGATGAGTTCCAGTCCTTCAGGAGGAATCAGACACATGAAGTGTGAATTGTGCAGCTTAGTGTCTTGACTCTGACAGACAACAACAGCGCAGCCATCTCTTCAGTGCATTATGTGATTATGCTGATAATTCCTAAACTCTGGTGACTTCAGCTACGAGCAGAATTTATACTGCGCCGCGTGGGACTCTTCAGCATCTGGACTCATTTTGAGATTGCACTCGGACAACAAGAAATTGCATCAAACGGCCCAGGAGAGAACACGAGCCCAGCACAAATGTATTCTGACGCGAACACCTCTGGGCCTGCACATGTCTCCGTCCCTGCAGGCGAAATGCTCAGCGTAGTTTTCGTGTCAGGAAAGTGATGTTGACGAATTCCTCGCTACAATAACGACCATCTGCTCGTCCACGCCCGCCCCGTCCACATACACGTTCACCCCGAGCCCGGCCATGACATCACCTCAAGGAAGAGTCAGCTGCACATACATGTACTGAAAACACACACACACACACACACACACACACACACACTGTAAGGACTTTTCTTTCCCTTTTACTTCATCTGTTATTATTTATTAACATGTCTCCCAGGGTGCACTGGGCTCTCTGTGTTAGTGGTGACATCATGGGGTGTGCATGTGTGTGTACGTGCGTGTGTGCGTGCGTGTGTGTTTGTGTGTGTGCGTGCGTGCGTGTGTGTGTGTGTGTGTGTGTGTGTGTGCGTGCGTGTGTGTGTGTGTGCGTGTGTGCGTGCGTTTGTGTGCGTGCATGTGCGTGCGTGCGTGTGTGTGTTTGTGTGTGTGTGTGTGTGTGTGTGTGTGTGTGCGTGCGTGTGTGTGTGTGTGTGTGTGTGTGTGCGTGCGTGTGTGTGTGTGTGTGTGTGCGTGCGTGTGTGTGCGTGCGTGCGTGTGTGTGTGAGCACATCTGTCTCCCCATCAGAAAGCGTGCCTCTCTGCAGTGTTTCTGGAGGCTGAGGCCATTTCTTCAGTAAAACCTGTTTCAGGAAGTCGGTGCAGACCATCATCGGGTCCTCCTCCTTTCCCACTGCGATGCTTAAACATTTTGTAAACAGAGGCAGACTAAGAAACACAACAAGGAAGCCGAGGGGGGTTTATTACTCTCACTGAGGTGGGATGATTTATTATTGTTTTATTAACAGAAAAGATCGTCCATTCTGCACATATACAGTTGTCCCTCACCTATCGCAGGGGTTGTGATCCAGAGACCCCTGTGATAGGTTAAAAACCCACAAAGTAGCAGTGTTATATTTATTTGATTATTTATATATTTTAAGGCTTTATAAACCCTTCCTGTTGATGGTGATGAAGGTGATGACGATGAGATAAATGTACAGTACTGCACAGCCAAGAAGAGCTTTACAGATCTTCTGAAGGCACCATGTCATCAGGAGCTTCATCAGGTGGTGCCGTATCTTCGCCCTCGGCTGTAACTTCTATTTTTGCTAAAGGCGTAGGCATAACTGATCTCTTTGTCCTGAGTAATGAACATAGTTATGGGGAGTTATACTGCAAAATCCCACGAATATAGCAAAAACTCCACAATACAGAATTAGATATATTTAAAAAAAAAAATCTGCGATACAGTGAAGCTGCAATAAGTGAACCGCGACCACTGTAGAGCTATAAGGTCTTGAGCCTAATTTTTATAGACCCTGTTTGCAGTGTTGTTGTAAAGTTTCACATAGTTATGACACTAAAGAAACCTTGGAAATATGACTCTTTTCTGGTAAGTTGTGAAGAGTCATTTTTCTATGATTTGTAAATATTTAAATTAGTCTTTGATGGGAGGTGGACACGCAGCAGAGGCCAGGTTGGTGGTTTCAGCAGCAGCTTTTGTGCGTAAATCAGCAACATGTCTGCCCACCTTCAAGAAGAAAAAATATTAAGATGGAAGCAAGATCACACTTTCCTCTGAGATAGGAGGAAGGGGAAATTGAAGTTTTGTAGTGTTGGATTGAACTGGAAGTGTGTCTTTGTCGTGACATCTGTGGTGCAGAAACAAATCAAAACCACGGTGGGAGTGGAACCTGAAGAAAAACTCAAATAGAAATCAGATCTGTGAGTTTTACAAACACTCCTGCTGTTGACGATGTTCGATGCCTGTGAGTTAGATGATGCAGTGGACTTGAATTCAAACCTGTCAAATGAGTGGAAACATGTTAGTATAGGCTGTATATACTAACACAGGCCCACATGTCATCCAGGATGGTTTATTTACTGTACTGTTGCCTTGGTTACTGCCCTGTATATTATCATATTGCGCTGCTCAAAAATATTAAAGGAACAGTTTTTATTAGTAGAGCATCAAGTCATTAAACCTGGCCACTGCCTGAAGGTTTGCTGTGTCTCCCAGCACACTCTCAGAGCATGGAGGAGATTCCAGGAGAGCTGGACAGAAGGTCCTTAACCCATCAGCAGGACCGGGATCTGCTCCTCTGACAGGAGGAACAGGATGAGCTCTGCAGAGCTACAAAATGACCTCCAGCAGCCACTGGTGTGAATGTCTCTGACCAAACAATCACAATCAGACTTCATGAGGGGGGCCTGAGGGCCCGATGTCCTCTAGGGGGTGCTGTGCTCACTGCCCGGCACCATGGAGCCAGATTGGCATTTACCAAAGAATACCAGAACTGGCTGTTCCACCACTGGTGCCCTGTGCTTTTCACAGATGAGAGCAGGTTCACCTGATCGTGTGACAGAGATGAAAGGGTCTGGAGAAGCCGTGGAGAACGTTCTGCTGCCTGTAACATTGTTCAGCATGACCGGTTTGGTGGTGCATCAGTGATGGTCTGGGAGGCATATCCATGGAGGGACACACAGACCTCTACAGGCTAGGCAACGACACCCTGACTGCCATCAGGTATCAGGACCTTGGACCTGTCAGACCCTACACTGCTGCAGTGGGTCCTGGGTTCCTCCTGGTGCCTCATGTGGTGAGAGTATTCAGGCAGTTCCTGGAGGATGAAGGAATTGATAACACTGACTGTCCCCCACACTCACCTGACCCAAATTCAGTAGAACACCTCTGGGAAATTATGTTTCAGTCCACCTGATGCCGTCAGGTTGCACCTCAGACTGTTGAGGAGCTCAGTGATGCCCTGGTCCAGATCTGGGAGGAGATCGCTCAGGACAACATCCATCGTCTTATTAGGAGGCATGCATGCAAGCACGTGGGAGCCACACAAACTACTGAGCACCAATTAGAGTTGCTGCAGTGATATTTTGGCAGAATGGACTAGTCTGCTGCATCATTTTTATCCTCCTGCCCAAATAAAGCGGGAGGATATTGTCGTCATACCTGTTGTCTGTGAGGTTTTACCTTTCCGGTCTACAGAGCTCAGCCATGAAATCTGCCATATATGCTCTTTACTCTTCAAAGATGTGCAGCATGATATTCATATTCTTGGATGTTTACACTTTGGCTGTATTTATCTGAAGTGGACAGTAAACAACATGGAGGATTTGCTAATGCTATGATAATATATGCTAATGATATGCAGCTTTTTTCTTGTGCCTGATTGGCTTAGCCTAGTCATGTGCTCATATTGTGCTGTGTGGTTGGCTATACCTACTTGAGTATTATTGAGTGAAATGAAGAAAGTGGGATTCCCCATATCTATCAGCTGACCTCGGTCCCTGAACAGCTGCCAGCAGCTGATAGTGAGAACCTTCCAGCTAAAGATCCAGTCTGTTTATAGGAGCATCAGTTCCAGGCTGCAGCCTGACTGATTAGCTTGTGATGCCGACTTCTGATTGGCTAAGCATCGTCTAACATGTGGGTCAGGGATGACTCACGGCCATAAATAGTACAGACTATGACTCATCATTGAGCAACATTAAAGCCATACCTACAGCTCAGCAGTATTGCTCAAATGTAAACAGCATGGTTGCCTTATGATTATAGTGATGTCATACATAATGCATTGATATCAGCAGGTTATGTAGTAATATTCCTGCACACACGAGTATAAAATGATATGAATACTTTGTAAGTATGCGTTATATCTGGCTTATTGTATAATATAAAAATAGAAGGACATTATGTAGTACAGAATGCAGTACTGTCTCTAATTTGTTCTAGGATGGTTACCAAACAGATTTTATAGAATTGTTAAAGATATCGGTCTTACAGTAAGCTTAAAATAGTTTGGATTTAATAAGTACTGAAATCTGTATTATATCTTTACTAACCCAGGGCTAACTAAAAGCATTCGTACATTCATACATTTTTAAGGTATTAGTAAAAGTTTAGGGCAAGGCCTCCAAATGAGGGCAAAATAATTTTTCAGAGGGTAATAATCTGTCTGCTGAAGGGGTTTCTATTATGTGGTCCTTTTATATTTTCATTAATCATGGGTGGACATCCCCATCGGGTCTTGTTTCACTTTGAATTCAGCCTCTGTAGGTTGATCACTTTCATTTCCATCAAACGATGACCTTTTGCTCCTAACACATTACCCAGTCCATATCCAGCATATTTCTTCCCCATTGAGAACTCATGCAAGGATCGGCGTTCTTCCACGTCTGGATAGTTCTCTTATCACATGAGGCGGGGTGGGAGCAGAGGGCCGAAGAACAGGGGAAACCTCCCGTGTGAACAAAGAAATGTGTTTAAAAAATAGCTGACCTGACCTTTAAAGATCAGAGCCTATAATTACAAATTCTCATCTGGAACAGCAAGTTTACAAATCCCTCCATATGCTGTCATTTTTTTTTTTTTTTTATTCAGCTGAAAAAGAAGGAAACAGAATAAAAATCAGGATGGGACCAAGGCCCGATGCATGTGTAATACATACATCTCACCCTAAAACGTGTGCAGTCAAGCAGACTAGCCAGCCAAGGCATGTTTTTTATTTCACTGCACTGATCATATACACACTCATTTGATCAAAATGGTTCATTGAAATTAGAGAGCTGATTTAAAACTAGTTTTACCAAAAAGGATCCGTGTAGGCAGAATCTGATCCCATCATTGTCCTCAGTCCCTGAGGTACCAGGAGAAGATATTCTTGGACCTTTTTTACTAGTTTAACATTGAGTCAACCTGGACACCCATGTGCTGTTAGAAGGTGTTCTGGTTCTCCGTGAGTCAAAGGTGAATCTGTTCTGTTGCACAGGCGCCTTCAGCAGACTGCTGGATGCTGTGGAACAGCAGGCACTGGACACTCCAATGAACCACTTTAAGTAGGTTAATTGACCTCTGGAGAGTAGTGCAACAGACTCACACACACTCTCACTGTTTCACAGCACACACCCACCAGAACACTAGTATACAAGTGGTCATTACAGACAGCACATTGTCTCCCAGCAGCCCTGGTCTGACTTTCCATCGGCTGGGAGGGGGATGTGTTTAGCAAGAGGAAAGGAATGTATGGAGGGAATGAAAGGGTGGAGGTTGGGGGGCCAGAGGGAAACATTTCTAATGCTGAGTTGCTAAAAATAATAAGGATGTTTTCTGTGACACAGTTTTCAGAGGAAAACATATTGAAAGAATTTTGGAATTTCACCAATATTACCGTTAAATTGGAGACGACCTGCATCAGTAAAGAGAGCGGGAGTCCTTTCAGTCGTAAACAGATGTTAAACCGAGGCCCTGTGAAGCTTAAATGAAACTGTCGCTCTTTTCCTAAGTTTCCTGCTCGGGCTTCACTGGCTGCTCTGAGCACTCCGGTTCAGACATTCATTTTCTTGGCTCTCATTGATGTCAGTGAGAAATGATAGCCTTAATGTGCTGGCTGTGGCCACAGCAGCTCCAACCTCCTGCTGTTTGCAGGGATGGAGATGGGTTGCAAAGCGGCTTGCAGATGAGCAACAGCTGTGGGTGGGCAGAAGCAGCTGGACTAGCTCGCCATAGATGAGATTTGCCCCATAGGTTCATAGAAAAGCAGGGTGATACTGATATTGGTCTTGTTTTGATGAAGGTGTTTTGAAAGGTGTTCCTGTGTGAAAATGAGGAAGATTAATTTTATTTACTGACCACGACTTGTGAAATGTAAACGGGGATGGTGGAAGTGAGGAAATCTCTTTTTTTGTCCCAGCTGAGATGGTTGGTTGTAGAAAAATAGGCTTCTGGAATTTATGAATCAGTTCTGAAACTTAGAAGATGATAGTCATGATTCTTTTTTCCCCACTTTTCTTACCGATTGGTCAACAGTATGAAGCAGGACTACAGCAGCTCGTGGCCTTGGCTGCTGTCTGCAGTGGAAATGAGTTTATAGGCGTCCAGGTCCTTAGAGAAACTGCAAAACTCAAACTGCTTTTTTAACAGGACACCAATATTTCATTGACGAAATATTTTTGTCATAGTTTTCGTCAACGAGCCTTTTTTCACGATGAAAACAAGATGATTACTAAATTAAAACCACCTAAAAGGATAAAAACCATGCCGATTCGTCAAGACGAAACCATTTCCGAAAGTGTAAATTCATTTTCTTGTGAAATTAATTGACACGTTCATCAAGACGCAAGTGTCAATTAATTTCGTCATCGTTTTTATCCTTTCAGGTGGTTTTAATTTAGTTATCGTCTCGTTTTCATCATAGTTTTCGCCAACATGACGAAAATATTTCGTCATAGTTTTTTAACACTGCAGGACACTCAGTCAGTGTTTGTATCACAGAGCTGCACAACATCCAGCAGCACTGCTGCAGCATTGATTCTCCCACTGCTGGAAACAAAGAAGCAAAGCAGGAAGAAAACCGGCCACAATCTCTGCCAAAGTTCAGGATCAGAAACACGTTATTGATCCCAGAGGGAAATTTCAGATGTTACAGCTGTAACCATTTATCATATAAAAAGAATAAACGCTCAATAATTTAAAACCAAAAAGAGAAATATGTACATGAGCACATAGTGTATTCTCATGAATGCGATAAAGTCTAATTAGACTTTGATGGTACTGATAAGTGTCCCAACACAGACCGACGTTCCTCTGTGTTCTGAGTCAGACCGTCTGCCTCGGCTGTCTTTGGTACGAGTCCTGTCACAGCTCAGTGTGAAGGAGCTGTCGGGGTGTCTCAGCTGTTTATTATTCAGTGGGTAATATTGGGTTGTTTAGACTGAGCGAGGACGGGAGAACTTTGCTGTCACTCAGTTAAATGCAGATTAGGCAGAATGACGTGCTCTCCTGGAGCTGTGTTATCAGGGGCTTCACGTTCCTGGGTTTGCATAGAAATACATGTATTCATGCCTCTGTAATGGATCAAAACTGACCTTCAGCCACTTTTTCCTGACAGGAAAAGCTCCTGCTGGCAAAAAGCTGATCTTGTATTTAGGTTATATCCCATTCATGGCACACAGCTCCGGGGGGAAACTGCCTCTCAGGATCCGTTGCCACTCACAGCAAGAACATTATCACTGATTAAGCAGTTATAATAAGGAGAAAAAGCCCATTCCTCCTTAATTAATATGATGTGATCTGACTGTGCAAACGGACACTCTGTCCCATATTTCATGTTTGTCCTTTTTTATTGATGATCAGGGTGAAAATAAGAATGGATGCTGGCTCAGTAATTAATCATTTTCTTTCAACCCCACAAAAGTGGTAAAAAGAATATGAAATGTAACCAAATATTACTTATTTAAAAGTGATTTTACATAAAGTCCAACTGTTAAATAAGCTCATGCATCTTATTGCTGCTGTTTCCATGAATCAGCAGTGAAATATACAAGTCCAAAATAAATAGAAGTGGTTTTAAAAAAGGAACAATTGTTTAAAACCTTTTTCTCTGCTCGGCTGGTGTCCAGCAGCAGCTCAAACCCTGAATCATCCCCTGAATATCCGTGTTACCACCACCCAGACCAGCGACAGCTGATGCAGTCTGTGCTGGTGTGAAGGTGCAGGTCACACTGTGGTGGAGGTGATGCAACCATGGGGCATTGTTTAGATTTCAGATGATACTTTAAGGCCGGACCTTCTTGAAGAAAGTTTGCTGTATTTATTTTTAGCCTTCTGCCATCACCTTTGCTGCTGCACGATGCTCCTGTAGAGCTCAGCTCTGGGTGCAGCGTCTGAGAAATCTCTGCTGGCTGCAGTAGAGCCGTTTTGGTGTGCTTTAGCCGATGATGCTAAAATGTTTCTCTGGGACATTAATACCTGGACCACAGGTACAGGTGTACATATGGTTCAGAGTTTAAAACCTGGATATTTAAGCAACAACTAAAAGAATAAAGCAAAATATATAAAAGCAACAACAACAACCAGTTATTACTGATTATATTAGTCAGACTAATGTATGAGCAGCATAGACGGCCCGATGCATCATAATGTGAGTGCTGAGAGAATGAGGTCAGTGTGTGAGCCCAGATGTGAGTACTACAGTGTGAATGTTCACTTTCTCTGGATAAACAAAGTTTAACAACTTAATGAAAGAGCGAACGGTCCAGCTGAGGTGTCAGATCTCTGCTTAATGCCCGCCTGCCTCTAATGCAGTAATGACAGAAGCTGGTGTCAAATCCAGCCTGTGTCTGCACATCCAGCCCAACATCTTAATCTGTCCAAACATCTCTGGCTGTCAAGAAGTGTTTTCTTTGTGTGAGGTGTGGTTGCTGAGAGAGGCAAAGTCTCCAGCGTGAGGCTCAGGTTCAGGCCGTCGCTTTCCCAAAGGCGTGTAACGAGTTCTCTGAAGCGTCTCTCTGCCCTCTGTTTCAAGGATTACTTCGTGACATCATCGGGCCAAGTTTGGCTCTGAACACCAGTGAACAGGTGTGACAGTTTACACTGTCATGGAGGTCAGCGTACCTGTGGTCACTGAGAGAGCCCGGAGGTGCCAGTTAGGAGGGTTTTTCAGTAATAGAGCGAATGTAACATAAAGCTGCTGCAAATACAGAAAAGCTCTTCCAGGTCAGGAGAGACCTGAGAGGCAAAGACAAACGGCGCGCCGTCCCAAACAGACGCCACATCGTGCTGCTGTGACCGACGTGGACGTAGAATTCGTGGTGCTTTATTTTTCAGATTCAGATTAGAGCGGGTTCAGTTACACAAGTTAATTTATAGACTGTTTCTGTATTCAGTCATGAATATATTAAAAGTGGAGCAGATCTGATTTTGGGAATTGAATTATAATAGTTTCTTATATGTGCAGAAACATAAAATTAAACTCTTCTTACTCCAAATAGATCTTGGAGTCATGTTTGACCAGGATATGTCCTTCAATGCACATATTAAACAAATATGTAGGACCGCTTTCTTGCATTTGTGCAATATTTCTAAAATTAGAAACATCCTTTCTCAGAGTGATGCTGAAAAGCTCATTCATGCATTTATTACTTCTAGGCTGGACTATTGTAATTCATTATTATCAGGCTGTCCTAAAAGCTCCCTGAAAAGCCTTCAGCTGCTCCAAAATGCTGCAGCTAGAGTACTGACTGGGACTAGAAAGAGAGAGCAGATTTCTCCCATATTGGCTTCTCTTCATTGGCTCCCTGTTAAATCTAGAATAGAGTTTAAAATCCTTCTCCTCACCTACAAGGTCTTGAATAATCAGGCCCCATCTTATCTCAAAGACCTCATAGTACCATATCACCCCAACAGAGCACTTCTCTCTCAGACTGCTGGCTTACTTGTGGTTCCTCGGATACTTAAGAGTAGAATGGAACGAGTTGAATTCAATCATTAGTTATTATTAATCTCTGTCTCTCCCCCCCTCAGTAGATGACCCCCCCTCCCTGAGCCTGGTTCTGCTGGAGGTTTCTTCCTGTTAAAGGGAGTTTTTCCTTCCCACTGTCACCAAGTGCTGCTCATAGGGGGTCGTTTAGACTGTTGGGTTTTCTCTGTATTATTGTAGGGTCTTTACCCACAATACAAAGCGCCTTGAGGCGACTGTTTGTTGTGATTTGCTGCTATATGAATGAAATTGAACTGAACTGAAATCAGTCGAGTTAGTAACCTGTTCTTAAGTCTCAAAAACAGTGATCTATGTAAAACCTGAGCAGAATAACAAAGAGGATGCTCAGCCATCTGCAGTCCTGCACTTTATCAAAATGCTCACAAAGACCCGTCTGCACACTCCATCTAAAACCAATTTCTGATATAATATCTTTGGGATTTACGCAGCTTCTTTCTGTTCAGTTTAATCAAACTCTCATGAATTCTAATCATTTTCCCCAAACTCATCTTTGAATTCCACCTGATGTGCTTTTGATGAAGGAACCATTTTCACTGTGTGATTGAAACCAAGTGAAGCTAAAAGCTTTAAGCTTCTCTGTTCAGCACCTACATGTTGATGCCAGCGTAGCAGCAAATTTTCATTTTTTTCCCTTTTAAACACAGATATTTAGTCTTAGTGTAAGCAGCAGGATGAGCACTGAAGGGATTGGCTATAAATGATTTGGGCTGAGTGTGAGCTGCAGAGACTCTTATTTCATGATGCATCACTTACACTTCTAGTCAAGCAGCTGCCCAGTCTTTCCATTTTAACTTCTGTGGATAGATATTGAGTTATTCATGATGCGAGCGCACTGACAGGCTGTAAAGAAGTGAAATCCCATCCCAGGAACGGTTTGCTCCAGTTTCTCCGGCTGAGAAAATGTGTGCCAGTGAAAACAGTGAAAGACCCTCTTCACTGAAAAAACTCTGAGATATGAAGTGATTCACAAGTCTGACAGCAACATGACTTTCCATAAACAATGTTCCAGAAAAGGCTGCCAGTGGTTTTTAGTGGAGCTGCTTTCTATAGAAGAAATATTCCTGTTTTACGGTGAATGAGCCGTTTGTTTGGAGCTTAAACTGCTGTTATCCCCTCTCAGCATGCTCTTTGTCTCCCTGTGTCTGATAGGTGAGTTTGGAGCTGAAGGCTTCTCAGGCCTGGACCCCTCCCACGGGGGTTCTTTCAGGGGTGGTCCTCCTTCTCTGTCCTCCGAAGGCCAGGACCACAGTTCGGTTCCAGGTCCTGCCCCGGGTATCGGCTTTACTCCTGGTCCAGGATCGGCCCCATCGGGTCCTCCAACCACAAACTACAACAACATCCACATCCCACCAGGGGCCCACGCTCCGGCCAACACTCCAGCCGAGCTGCCACCGCCTACAGGTATGATGGAGAGGCCTGCTGTATGTGTACAAACAGTGCGTCCACATATCAACACATTGGGCACTCAGTTTAGTCTGCAGTGAAATGAATGTGCTGCCCGGAGGGTGAACGGCTGCTACAATCTGGCTGTTCAGCTGGTCAAGAGCATCAGTTTCCCACAACACCCCAGGGTTTAACAGGAAGCCTGAATTTAGAGTTCATCATGTCTAAAGCGTCCCCTGCATAGAGCCCATATTCAGCACACATTCCACAGATAACAAAACCAAGAATATCTCAGGTCATCAATGAGTTCATTTATTGCCATGTACATCAACACCATTTCCATCAGCTTCAGCTCTGCGTGATTGAGTTTCACCCCGACAATAATTCAGGAGTTATTCTTACTGTATAGGGAACAGGCCCCTTATAGATTTAATGTTGCTGTCAAAGTAATGTCAGGAACACGTTGAGAACTTAAGCATGAAGAACAGTCTAACACATGTGCACAGTATTCTCAGCCTCACATTTTCCTCTTCAGAGATGATCAAATCAAACTCCTCCTTCCACCGAGCGCATCAGGCAAGCACCGAATGCTTAATAATAATAATAATAATAATAATAATAATAATAATAATAATAATAACAATACTGTTCCTCTGTTATGATGTTCAAGCGACTGATTTCCGACTAGTCTAAAACTCAGAAACACTCTGTATGTTGTTTGGCCAGGACTCCCTTGTAAAAAAAATTTTAAATCTCAGCGGGATTTTCCTGAAAAAATAAAAATATGAAGTTAAATTTTAGGCCTGTTTAATGGACAATGTCAAAACCTGTCTAAACAAAGGCATCTGAAACCATCGATTAAACCATCAGCGCTGCACAGTTAAGCAGCATCGTGCATTATGAACACTGCACGTTACACTCCAAACAGATGACGAAGAAAAAAAAATTAAATTGATGTTAAATATATGAAAATGCATTACTGCAAATGTTGGTTACACATCGTTAAAATATGAGAAAATAACATCTGAAAAACAAATAAACTGTGACTTAAAAGCGCCACGTACAATAATAATACAATACAACTCAAACATCCATCCATCCATTTTCTTCCTCTTCTCCGGGTCGCACTGGAGCCCAGACCCCCCCCAGCCTCCTCCTCCAGCTTACCCCTGATTCAGATTTCAGTGCTGGGTCTTTGTAGAGCTACGATGTCACCTACATAAGTGGCTCATGTTGCCGCGTTTATACCTGTGCAGGTGCGGTTGCATGTGTTAATTACCTTTCGGTCGTGTCCCGGTGTTTTTCTAATTATCAAGCTAATGCTAACTGCTAAATGCTTGTCCCGCTTGCTAATTGAGTGATACAGCTACATATGTAACCTAAAAGCACCTCTGAAACCTAGACGGTAATCACAGTTATTGTGGGCATGTATTTACATTTCTTGAGGTCTAAATCAGGCCTTATTAGATCGATAGAGTGATCATTTTTGCATATAATCGAGAGTTACTCTTATATATCATGCATATAATGTGTCCCAGAGTGCTGTTTCTATCCTCTAATGGGTTTGCAGATACACAACAAAAACATAATCCAGATGTTTTATCAATCAGCTGCTAAAAGCACATTTTTAATGCAACAGCAGGAAGTGACATCATCTTGCTGGGAACTGTAGTTTTTTTTCTTGAAGGCCTTTCACTCCACTGGTGCTGAAAAGTAATGTTTGACTATGGCTTTCTGAATACAAGTAGGGCTGCAACTATGGATTATTTTAGTAATCGAGTATTCAATCGATTACTCCATCCAATAATCAAGTAATCGGATAAGAAATCATTTTTCATTTTAACAATTCATCAGCATATTTTAACTTCCGTACTGCAAACAGGGTGGATGGAGCAGCTACAAAGTTCTCTGTTCTTCATGCTGCTGATCAGGTGGTTGATGAAGGACCTCCAGCTGTTTTCCAATAAAAGTTTTAAGGTGGTTACAGGAACAAGAGCTCCTTTCACTCCACCTGAGCTCACCGTTTCAGTAACGGCTCCGCCTCTTTGCGCTTGCTGCGCATGTGCAGACAGACTGCATGTAAAACAGCTGCTGTTGTTTTTGTTGAAAAACTGGGGGCTGCATGAGCTTAATGCTGTAATGCTTTTTATTCACAAACATCATCCAAATGAAGTTTCTACTGCAGCTCTATTTTTAGTCGCTAATCAGGGATTAAAGAACCCCTCGTGCCAATGGCAGCCCCTGCTAGCAAACGGTGGTTATAGCAGTCTGGTAGCTACAGCTGAGAAATTTTTAGCACAGCGAGCACAGCACACACACACACACACATGCGCGCGAACACACATACACAGCAGAAGGCAGTGGAGGCGTGGAAAAACTTATCAGGGATAATCCACTCGTGTTAAAGGGTTGTTTTTCCAAATGATGGAAATCTGTAGCAGTGACAGAGAGGATGAAATGCTCTGCTTACACGGAGACACCTGAGCTGCAGAGTTAAAACGAAGCATCGAAGCAACAAATTTGTTTTTTAATTTGGATTTTTAATAATCAAATTATCTGAGTTACTCGAGGAATCGCCTTAACATTTGGGTTAAATTTTCAATTTATGGATCAAAATACATAAAGGTTGGTATTTACCTTTACTTCTGGGTTTTTTTTTTGTTGACTAGGAAGCCTGAAATTTTCATTTGATCTTCATTTTTCCTCTTACTTCTCGTGTTCATGCCGGTTGCCATTTCGATTTCTGTAGCCCACAAAATTAAGTGCAGACACGACCGTATCGAAATCAAATGTGCACAATGTGAATGAAACTGCCCGTGCCCTGTGGTAGACAACTAGCAAACTGCGGTGAAATGAGGCAGCGATAATAGCAGTGACCTAGCCGGGGCGGAGTCCACGGGGCACGCTCCTGTTTGCTAAATGCAACGACAGCAGAGCTCCAAAAGTGAAGCAGTGAAATCCTCAGCCTGGTGCAAGGGCGTCTAGCTAGAACACTGTGTATGTACAGAAAACACAGCGACAGCGGAGGATTTCAGTTTTCCAAAACTCTCCAAAAGTCGCTGACATCACTGGAAAAAGTCACTAATTTTGTTGCTAGCTGCATTTTGTTAAAAAAAAGTCGCTGGGGGGTCTGAAAAGCTGCTAAATCTAGGGACAAAGTTGCTGAGTTGGCAACACTGCCATGCTGTTGCTTCCTGCAGAAAGGTGAACTGGTGGATCTACATGTATGATTGTAACACGACATAGATATATATATATGATATATAATGATATTGTCTCATCTTATATCACGTACGAAAATATCTGTTAATACAAATGAATCATGATAAAGATGCCGTGATCACTTGAATGGTGTTTTCCAGCTTCCTGTTTAGTGATTATTAAATGGCTAAACTAGAAGAGCTGCTACTCCAAGCCCATCTTATCATCTACTGTGTAATCCTCCTTTCTTGCTAATTTCCCCTGATAACACCAAGTATGTGACAGCCTTACAATTTACTGGCACTGCTTTCAATAACACCCCTCCCTGAGAGACTTCATTACACACAATGAGTGTGCGTATTTGCGTTTGTGCACGTTTGCAGATGTCCTCCTGAGGATATAAAGAAGATGAAACTCCTCCAAAGTGAGGAGCAGAGGATCTTCTGAGATTTTGAGTCGAGCACTGACTGTGTTTGTTGGGAGGTGACGTGAGGATCCAGAGTAATAACAAAGTGTTTCTGTGCAGGAAGCCTTAATTGTTCCCCTGTGGCAAACTGTGTTGTATAAGAGCGGTTTTTAAGGCCAACTCATAAACCTGTGAGGACGCGTCGGTCAACGTTTTGCGTTTTGCTTCCTGTGCAGCGCGATGGAGCACAATAGAAAGATAAACAGTCACACAGAAACCTCCAGTAATTCATAGTGATTATAGATTACACAAGCTTCTGCAGAAAGAGCTGGTACACGCTGTGCAAATACACTTCCCCCAAACACACACACACACACACACACACTGTAATGTAGCCCAGCTGCAGTCGAAGGAGTACAGAGGTGCACCCTGGTGCTGGTCCAGTCACCCTCGTTGTTGCTGACAGAAGAGGAGAGTCTGAGTGTTGCTGATAATTTATCACAGAGCTGTGTGATGTGTGTTAGCGTGAGTGTGTGGGAAAGAGTTTTGGCATTTGCTCACATGAGTGTAAAGTTTTAGTTCACTTTTCTGAAAATCCGTTTCACTGGGAAAGAATTCCCAGCTCGTCCTGAGGGAACAGAAAAGCACACGGAGCCGGTCCGACGGGAACGGTGCTAAAACCTGACCGGCATCTCCGATTAAACGGATCGTGGTGGAAGCGAAACCTCGGTTTGGTTACCGATGCTTTACTGTTGGAGGCTTTCACTTATTATTCTTTCTTCAGATTTCAGAACCACAAACAGGTTCAGTCTGAATCTGTTCTTGAATTGTTTTCCTTAGATTCTGCCAGCTGTCAATAATATTGATTGATTTAGGCTTCAGAGATGCTTCATGACGTATCCACACGTTAAACTCAGTTATAGCTTCCTGTGTTAAACGTGTGACTTTGCTGAGCTCAAACACAAACTGACGACCGTTTGGGCTGAAATATTATGGTTGCCGATGGCGACCCGTCCATGGGTCTGCTGTTAGAAATAAATACTGATTATTGATCTGTTTCTACAAAGCTTTCTGGCCTTTTACACTTACTGTGCATCATACAAATGTCTTTAATCAACATTAACAGGTGTAAAGATTTGGCCGTTTGTTAATGAGTGTTTCTTGGAGTATTTATCATGAGTATAATTTGAAGTGTTTCTGTTGACCAGCAGAAGCTGTTAAACCTGTGCCTATGCCCCGATCAGTGCCCAATGTTGACCCCACACTGCTCAGCGCCCAGCAGCAGGGTAAGGAAACACACGCTCACTGCACACATGAAAACACAGCTTCCCTTTGTGGTCCCCAAAACGGATCAAAGCCAGTTTGAAGTAAAACTGAGGAAAGGTTCACATGCGTCAAAGCTTCTCTGATCTCTGCAGGTAATTCTGCTTTAACAGCTGATGCTGCTTTAGGGCCAGAATCCGTTCCTGTAGCTCTCTACGCTCATCTGGGATCCGGATGTTCCCGAAGTGAAAAATGTGAAGCTGGAACAAATTCCTGAGGCTGCTTCCAAACTTTGACCGACTAAATCCAATTTAAGACCTTCAGTTAGGGCTCTCTAGCAGACATGTTTTATTAATCTAAAGATGGAAATGCTTTCTACATACGGTCTCACCTGAGTTTGACAAATTGAAGGAAAATCCAGGTAACATCTGTCGGTGACAGCTTCAGTCCTCGGCCAGCTCTACGAGTCTCCGACCTCTCGTGGATGAGCTAATTCTGTTTCCCTGTGAGATTCCTGTGTTTTTGCGATATGGTTTTTGTTAGGTTGTAGGTCTGTTTAGTTTCTGGTATTTATATTGAATCCCTGCTCCCGGTGTTGTCCTTGCTGTGTCTCTGCGCTCAGGTGTCGGGTTGTCTTTGACTGTCCCTCATGTTAAGTCTGCGCGTGTGTCATGGTCAGTCACTTCCTGTTTTATTTTGACAGTCTCGTGTTTCCTGTGTTTTGTTTGGTTTTGCTTCCTTTGTGTTAGTTTCCTTTGGTTCACCTGTTGCTCCCTGCTGTGTCCACTCTCCCTGATTTCCTTGTGTGTGTTTAAGCCCTCAGTTTTTCTCACCTCTTTGTCACCCCCCCCCCCCCCCCCCCCCCCCCCCCCCCTCCCCATCCCCAGCTGTGTGTGCCCAGTTTAGTGTTTTGTTTTCCCCTTTCTCCCAGGTTTGGTGTATTTGCCTTTGTGTAGCCTAGGCCAAGATTCAGTTTTATATTTAGTGTTTTGCATTTCTTGAGCCTCCAGCAAATAAATGCTGTTTTGAGTTAGCCCTGTTGTTTCGCATCCTGCATTTGGTCCTACCCTTCCACCACACAGCCATACTTGGCATCTCCATTTCTTGGATAAGGTTACCATGATCCGAACAAACATCTTGGTTCCGACTATTGATCCGTCTATTCCTGTTGAATGCTCTGCTGCCTTCAGTCAGTTTGAACCGGTGTCTCTCCCTTTTCTTGAGAAAATAATTTCTGATCTAAAACCCTCAGCCTGTCCCTCCGATATCATCCCGACTCACTTATTCAAGGATGTTTGAGACACCATCAGGCCTAATATACAGTCTATTATGAACAGTAGTCTTGTTTCTGGTGTTGTTCCCTTATACTTTAAGCAAGCAGTGGTGCAGCCTTTGATTAAAAAGACAAATCTTGACACCTCAGTCCTTTCTAATTTTTGCACAATCTCTAAGCTCCCGCTAAGATTTTATAGAAGGTGGTTCTTCTGCAGTTTCAACCTTTTTTAGATATGAATAAGATCCTTGAGGTGTTTCAGTCTGGCTTTAAGGCATTTCACAGCACAGAATCAGCTCTTTTACGAGTTTTTAATGATGTTTTATTGGCTACAGACTCTGGGATTCTATTATTTTAATGCTTTTAGATCTCACAGCTGACTCTGACACTGCTGACCACAGTATTGTCATGTCTCACCTTGAGCACTGTGTGGGGGTTAAAGGCATAGCTTTGACGTGGTTTAAGTCATACCTGTCAGAGAGAAGTTTCACAGTCAGTTTTGGAGGCTCAGCTTCTTCCTCTGCCCCCCTTTATTTCACCTAGGATCGATTTTGAAAAAATATGGTATCTCCTTCCACTTCTATGCTGAAGATTCCCAGATCTATCTGCCTCTGAGAGGAAACGATGGCAGCTCTCTGAAAATATTAATTGAATGTCTGAATGACATTAAAGCCTGGATGGCTTTAAACATTCTGCATTTTACCAAAAGCAGGACTGAGGTCATTATACTTAGATCCAGTAGTTCGAGCAGTATTGCAAAATTGGACCTGGTGCCACTTGATCCTTATGTGAGGCCTGTGGTAAATAACCTTGGTGTGAAAATAGACTGTGATCTAAAGCTGGACAAACAGATAAACTCTGTGGTGAGATCAGACTTTTAGCAACTGAGGCTCCTTTCTAAGGTCAAGCCCTTCTTATCTTTTAATAATTCTGAAAGAGTTAAACACGCTTTGATTTCTACTCGACTTGATGTCTGTAACGCCCTGTACGTTGGTATAAACCAGTCCTCTCTCTCATGCCTTCAATTGGTCCAAAATGCAGCCGCTCGCCTTCTTACTAGAACTCTTACTGAGCATGTCTCCCCTGTGCTGGCCTTCCTTCACTGGCTCCCTGTGTTTTAGGATTGATTTTAAGATTTTATTGTATGTTTTTAAATCTCTAAATGGGCTGGCCCCATCATACCTCACCGAGCTCCTAACACCTTACGTTCTCTCAAGATCACTGAGATCCGCCGCCCAGCTACTTCTCAGTGTTCGTAAAACTAGGCTTAAGAGCCCCCCCCACCCCATGTTAGGTCAGCCTCCACTCTGCATGTTTTTAAAGTGCATCTTAAAACTTTTTATTCTTTGGCCTTCAAATCGGAGTGAGAGCTATCTTTTTGGGCTGTTGTATTATTTTATAATCTTGTGATTTCTTAGATGTACTTTAGGTGTGTGTGTGTGTGTGTGTGTGTGTGTGTGTGTGTGTGTGTGTGTGTGTGTGTGTGTGTGTGTGTGTGGTGTATTCATTTTGTCTTATTTTCCCTGTGTACAGCACTAATCCTGCTGTTTTTTTAAATGTGCTTTATAAATAAACTTGGATTTTGACTCCTGTGGTGATGGTGGTGGAGCGCTCCCGAGCTCAGTGGCCCAAAAATGGCCCAAAGGCAGCAGCATGACCAGCATTGTTTTAAGGTGATGTCACACACTGCCTCACGCTTTAGTGCTTAAAAGGGAAATGTTTTCAATAATGTGAACATTTCAGTGATATATTTGTTATATTTAAACTAAGTCAAATTAAACGATAATACTTGAATTGATTTTTAAGGTGGTGGAAACATTTTCCTTTAATTTTCATAATTTTTTTTACTGTATATTGATAGAAGTACTCACACAAAAGCAGTAATTCTTTAGAAATGTAAGTGTACTTTCTCAAATACTAATTAGAGGAACTTAATTAGAAACATTAGTATGTACATTTATCTTGCACAAAGCCTTTATGTCCCACTCTCAGCTGGGATTCATGCCTCTGTGTTAAATCTGCACCCCAGGTACATAAGAGCACACTGCTGTGAAAGCTCACGCTCTGCAGGTACTTGTGTCACTGCATGTCACTGCAAGCAGTCTGCAATGACACCCCCACCCTCACCCCCACCCCCGAAATTCACCAGCATGCACCTTGGTGCAAACTCAAGGAAACACACAGGTGGTGCTATTTATTACATTTAAATAAGTAGAAAGTTAAAGTTGCCAGTACTTGATTTAATCACTTTGTGTGCACCAAGACAAACATTGTGTTGTCTTGATGTGTTAATGTGAGGAAGGTTACTTTGTCCTCACTGAAACTCTTCAACTTGCTTTCATCGATATGTCTGCGTTTCCCCCTCAGCTTCCAAAAACTTTATTCAGCTTTTTCTCTGCAAACTGAAAATGCATCTACACAACGTGTTGCTGAAAACAGCCTCGTGTGCAACATCAGGAAGATACAAACATGTATCTCAGCGAGCCGGAGCATCGGTGGTGGTGTGTGCTTAATGAGCAGCTGAAAGGAGCTCAGTGATAGGAGTGGATTCAGACGCTGTCAACATGAACGTCTTGCACGATGCTGATCATAAAGAGCAGCATATCAACAGATTCACAGGGATTTCAGCCTCCGAGTGTTTCATTAACCCCACTGAGTACTTTGGTGACACATGAGGACTTTGACCTCAGAGTCATTCATATTTATTCATCAGTTACAAAGATGAAGGCAGCTAATCTGCCATGCTGAGCCCGATGGCAGGATGATTGTGTGGTTTCATCACCGAGCTGAGAAACAGCACTTTCCTCTTCTTCCTCCTCAGCACCAAAGATGTAAGATAACCAGGGGAAAAGTGGCACTTGAAGAGGTGGTGGCCTCGGTCCGATTGGACCCTGCCATTCGTCTGTCTGCCATCTAACGTATCATTACAACCACAGCACCGCCACTTTGCCGCTGTCTAGACCATCATTAACTGCTGGCGGTCAGCCGCATGGAGGCTGAGAATGAGAGGGAGAGAGTGGTTGGAGTGGTGGATGAGCATCATTCCCGTAATTCACACTTTACTATGTTTTTTTTTTTTGTGGTTTCAAAGTGCTCTAAAGAAGCTGCTCAGTGGCTGCAGAGCACATGCAGGCTGTGCTGAGCAGCTTCACTGTGTTGATGAGTGTGCCGTTCACCTGCTATTACGATAACAAAGGTGTAAACAGGAGAACCGCAAAGTTTGGAAAACTGTTCCAGGTTCTCAGAAAAGAGAAAATGTGACAGCAGCTGAGAATCGCTCCTGTAAAACCGCTGAAGCAGAAACACTGAGGAGCTTTGCATGCATGTCAACAAGTCTTTAATGCATTCAAAAACTGCGTTCACGGCGGGTCTACGTTGTTGCTCAGTTCTGAACACATGCTGTCCTGGTTGTTCTGTCTCATCCACCCTTCACCTGTCTGTGGTTTCAGAGGCACCTTTATATGCTGGCACTAAGAGCTAATAATGTAACACACAGGAAAACTAAGTCTCTTTGTTGCTGTTGCCACTCTTTGCCAACAAGTTGCACTTTTTAACACATGAACTGAAGCCCAAACTGCTCATAAATGTGTATCATACGATATAATGAAGACTGAGCAGGTTGGGTGGTCAGGCTGTCGAGGATCAGTGGTCGGTCACGGTGCGGCTCAGATGAAGGCCTCCCCAGCAGAGACCTGAATCATTCAAACTTTTTATTCCCAGTTTGCTCAACAGGTGAGTTCAGGTGAGTAAGCTGTGTGACTCGGACCGTTACACTTCTGTCCGATCACTGTTATAATTAGAATAGGAAAAGCCTTTTTGAGGCAGTACGTCGAGCCTCGGTCCAGGCAGATGAATGAAGAAAAATGGAGGTGGTATCACTGAAACTCATTTGTGAGCGTCTCCTCTCTGTTTTTGGTTTCCTCGATCATGTGGGATTAACAGCACCGACTCAGTCTGCCTTTAACCTTTAACCCTTAGACAAACTCTCACTGAGACATCTTTGATCAATTTGACCACTGAGAGGATTTTTGTTTGACTTTTATTGCACCAGTGAAATGCTTCGCTGCCATCATGATGTCCAGCCATGAAGCTTCCACTGATATTCTCTATGTCCCTGTAAATGCACCTGGATGATATTTTACAGGTTCACTGTGAGCACAGGCACTAATACAGCCAATTAAATTCATATTTGGGCCAGTTTCCATAACAGAAATCTCTTGTTTGTGATTTGTGGTCCTTGCCTGTTTGTCATGCAGGGATTGGGAATTTAACGCCATGCACAGGTACAAAGCTGAGTCAAAATGGCAGCACGAGAAGCACGAAGCATCTCTGCAGTGGACAGTTTTCATTGATTTAAGCCTCTGAACCAGACTCCAGAAAAACTGTGCTGGAGCTCAAGTTTAGAAAAGTTAAATGTATAAAAACAGGAGAAAATTCTCCCTGCAGGGGAAAATACGAGCAGTTAAAGCACAACATTAAGCACAAGAATGAAGAAGTTATTCTGCTCATCAGAGCTTCTTCACAGCAGTCTTTCCTGGCCGTCCGTCATCATTCTTCTATTCCTGTTCTCAAAGCTCATTTTCTCATTATGAAAGCTGTCAGCTTTACTCTTTTTGTTTCTAGTGATCCTGTGGGCTGTGTTAATGACTCTTGATCATTTCTAATTTTGTCCGCCTCTCTGATCATACCTCTTCAAACCTCCTTGTCGGGTGCGGTGTTCTCTGGCCGTCTCCCATCTCTTCGCTGACTTTCGGGACTCCTTTTTCCCTCTTTCTCCCTCCTCTGCCTCTCAGACTCTTCCTATCATGGAGAATATGGAGTCAGCATATTTGCCGGTCTTTTCCCAGCTCTGTGGACAAGAGGAATCAGCCAAGGGATTAGAGGCTCATGGTGCAACATTATTCAGTCTTTTTCTCCCTGTTCTTCTCTGGGACACTTTAAAGAGCAGAGGATCGTGTTTTATGACCATTACAAAGCCAAGAGAGATATTATCTGTTGGTCTGTTCTTTCAGCTGTCCAGAGACTCTCAGAGGTGCTTTATGGAGTCCCACCATGTTAACGTTAGAGTAGAAGAAGAATTTGATGTTGTTACTGTTTTGTGTGCTCCACATTAGTTTTGTAAAGGAAACATTAGCTGTGTGGATCTGTAGATTTATTCGCCCTGGTGCCTGAAAGAAGGGTCACATTTACCCAGGTGACCATTTAACCAGCAGGTCAACACATAATCATAAGAAGATGCAGGTGATAGTTTGGTGGTAACTACAGCTCAGGTTAATATTTTCTCGTATTTTAAACAAACTGTACCTAAGCTGGAGACTTTAGAAGACCTCCAGCTAAACTGCTCAGGACAGTTTACAGGTTTAGATGCCACCTGAAAGTCTTATGGGACATTTCCCATTAAACTCCTAATGGTGATTGGGAACTCGCTGACTTTGACTTTCTGGGTAGTGGCCATTTTTGGATGGCATACGATGTAGCCTTGAACATCTGGATTGTGGGTAATGTCCTGCTCACTGAAAGGTGGATACAAAACAAAGATGGCGTTCCTCTTTTGCCCACCATGGAGACTCCAGCCAAACTGTGAAACCAGAAGGGTGCTAATAGTCTTTCCTCTTGCCTACAAAGTCGACATATTCATAGGCAAATATCTGTTCTGTCTCATCAGCCACTTACAAACACCTGTGTTAATGCTGGCTGCATCTGGAAAAATAATAAGATTTAAGAGTTCCTCGTCAGCCTGCATAGATGTCATGGCTGTGGCTCAGGAGGTTGAGCAGGACATCTACTATTCGGAAGGTTGGTGGTTCGATTCCTGGCTGCTCCAGTCTGCATGCAAAGTATCCTTGGGAAAGATACTGAACTCTGAGTTGCTCTGCGATGCAACTGTCGGAGTATGAACGTGTGTGACTGTTAGAAAGCACTTTGAAGTAGAAAACAGTGCTTGTATGTGTGTGGGTGAATGCAGCTGTGTTGTATGAAGCGCTCTGAGTTCTCAGCTCAATAGAAATAAGAACTGGTTCATTTACCTGGTCATTGAAAGCTTACCTGACAGTTTGTCTTATGTGTGAAGTATTTTCTGGTTAGTTGGTGATTTTTATTAAGACTGGAATTGAGTGGATTCTCCAGCTGAAACTGGCTCATTCACCATGTTTTTCTTTTTGTCTTTTGTCCATAAGTGATGGTAACTGCCATCATCAGACTGTGAAGATGGCTGGATGTGATATTGCCGCTTTTCACTGCAAAGTAGATCCAGTGACTGCTGCTCAGTGTAACACTCTGTGTCCAAACTGTCAGAGAAATATGCAGTTATTTTAGGTGTTTTGGGGGCATTGGTCCCATGTTGCACTGGTTTATGGCAATGACACGAGCCTTACTCCCAGCTCATCGTGTATGCACACTTGCACGGACTCCCTGGGACCTGAGGAGTGTCTCTTTGCGATGCAAGCAGTATCACATGATCACTTGTGCAATCAGCAAATATATTTAAAAAGTTAAATCTGCATATTAAGTGTTACAAGAAATGACCGAGGTGCTCTGTCTTCAGTTGAAGTAATATTTACATTTATTTTTCGAGCTCAGTGGCAAAAACCAGGCCGACACTGATCAACTCCGAGTCTTCATCGGGGGGGGGCCTGGAGTGGAAGTCGTTGTCTCAGCTCAGTATGTCTACAACATGCAGAACGTGCTGTAACCCTGCTCATGTTTTATCAACAGTGAAACCAAGTTGTTGAATATTATTCTTCAGAATGCGTTAACATGTTTTCATTTTGTGCCGTCAGTCATTTCATGGCTTGCAGTCGCGCAGCTGTGTGAATGATGCTGTTTGATATGGAGAGCGTGTCCCGTCCCGGATCGCGTCTCACGTTCTGTTTGCAGAACGGAGCGTGGAGCGAGGGGGGGGGCGGTGGAGGCCTGGTTCAAATTAAAGAGTGTCCTCTGAGGGGGGGAGGATCGACTGAGGGTGGGAAGCAGTCTGAGCAAGTAGAACAAAGGAGTGATAGAATAAAGCAAAAAATAGAGAAGATAGGAGTGAATGGAAAAGAAGACAAGTGAGTTCGGAGAGCGGACGGGACAGTCTCAAAGAAACCAATCGAGAATAATAAATATGCCCAGCAAGGGAGTCGAGAGGGCATCTCATCTACAGGATTCATTTATCATACTTTTGAAATGTGCAGAGACAAAAGTGCTAAAAAATCACGTTTCAATTCTTAAACACTTTGATTAAATCTTTCAGGGACTCCAGGAAGTGATTTTTTTTCCAGATTTCAGTGTATTACCGTGTTTTTGCTTTTGTTTTTTCTCTTAATGTCTGCTGATGGCAAAAAATGAATTTGGTGACAGGATGGTGAAATATGTATGTGAAAGAGACATCAAGGATAGATGGGGAAGAAGCAAGAGATCCAGAGACCGGAAAAATATCTGAAAGGAACAAAAGAAGAAAGTGTGAATATAGTAAAAAC